>NW_028243216.1:0-227500 GCF_964263255.1 Lissotriton vulgaris | reverse complement strand
TAGGGAGCTGTGCTGCTGTTGTGTGTGTCTCTCTCTCTCTCTCTCTCTCTCTGTAGAGGCCTGTGCTGCTGTTGTCCATGCTGTACTGTATGTTTGTGTGTTTCTCTCTCTGTAGGGAGCTGTGCTGCTGTTGTGTGTGTGTGTCTCTCTTTCTCTCTCTCTCTGTAGAGGCCTGTGCTGCTGTTGTGTGTGTCTCTCTCTCTCTCTCTCTGTAGGGAGCTGTGCTGCTGTTGTGTGTGTGTCTCTCTCTCTCTCTCTGTAGAAGCCTGTGCTGCTGTTGTGTGTGTCTCTCTGTATCTCTCTGTAGGGAGCTGTGCTGCTGTTGTGTGTGTGTCTCTCTCTCTCTCTCTGTAGAGGTCTGTGCTGCTGTTGTATGTGTGTGTGTTTCTCTCTCTGTAGGGAGCTGTGCTGCTGTTGTGTGTCTCTCTCTCTCTCTCTCTATCTCTCTTTCTCTCTCTCTGTAGAGGCCTGTGCTGCTGTTGTGTGTGTGTCTCTCTCTCTCTCTCTGTAGGGAGCTGTGCTGCTGTTGTGTGTGTGTGTCTCTCTCTCTCTCTCTCTGTAGAAGCCTGTGCTGCTGTTGTGTGTGTCTCTCTGTATCTCTCTGTAGGGAGCTGTGCTGCTGTTGTGTGTGTGTGTCTCTCTCTCTCTCTGTAGAGGTCTGTGCTGCTGTTGTATGTGTGTGTGTTTCTCTCTCTGTAGGGAGCTGTGCTGCTGTTGTGTGTGTGTGTCTCTCTCTCTCTCTCTCTGTAGAAGCCTGTGCTGCTGTTGTGTGTGTCTCTCTGTATCTCTCTGTAGGGAGCTGTGCTGCTGTTGTGTGTGTGTGTCTCTCTCTCTCTCTGTAGAGGTCTGTGCTGCTGTTGTATGTGTGTGTGTTTCTCTCTCTGTAGGGAGCTGTGCTGCTGTTGTGTGTGTGTGTCTCTCTCTCTCTCTCTCTGTAGAAGCCTGTGCTGCTGTTGTGTGTGTCTCTCTGTATCTCTCTGTAGGGAGCTGTGCTGCTGTTGTGTGTCTCTCTCTCTCTCTCTATCTCTCTTTCTCTCTCTCTGTAGAGGCCTGTGCTGCTGTTGTGTGTGTGTCTCTCTCTCTCTCTCTGTAGGGAGCTGTGCTGCTGTTGTGTGTGTGTGTCTCTCTCTCTCTCTCTCTGTAGAAGCCTGTGCTGCTGTTGTGTGTGTCTCTCTGTATCTCTCTGTAGGGAGCTGTGCTGCTGTTGTGTGTGTGTGTCTCTCTCTCTCTCTGTAGAGGCCTGTGCTGCTGTTGTGTGTGTGTCTCTCTCTCTCTCTCTGTAGGGAGCTGTGCTGCTGTTGTGTGTGTGTGTCTCTCTCTCTCTCTCTCTGTAGAAGCCTGTGCTGCTGTTGTGTGTGTCTCTCTGTATCTCTCTGTAGGGAGCTGTGCTGCTGTTGTGTGTGTGTGTCTCTCTCTCTCTCTGTAGAGGTCTGTGCTGCTGTTGTATGTGTGTGTGTTTCTCTCTCTGTAGGGAGCTGTGCTGCTGTTGTGTGTGTCTCTCTCTCTCTCTATCTCTCTTTCTCTCTCTCTGTAGAGGCCTGTGCTGCTGTTGCCCATGCTGTACTGTATGTGTGTGTGGGTCTCTCTCTCTCTGTAGGGAGCTGTGCTGCTGTGGCCCATGATCTGTCTTTTCTGTGTGTGTCTACGTGGGTGAAGCTGTGCTACTGTTGCTCATGCTGTACTGTTTGTGTGTGTGCATATACTTTAGGGTTTGGGAGTCAGTAAGAGTAGTGCATGGGAAGGGTGTTATTAGGGTTTAGGGGTGGGTAGGAGTGTATGGTGGCAGGGTGTTTTAGGGACTAGAGGTTGGTAGGGACATAGGGCGTTATGGGTGTCTTTAAGGTGTAGGGGTGGATAAGGCTAAGGGTATAGATTTGTAAGGGTGTTTTACGGGTTTAAGTGTGGTTAGGGATATAGGATGGGAAGAGTCATTAAATAAGGGGGGTTTGAGGGTCCCCCTAATTGAGAAAAATGTAAATGTATAAATATTGGTGTTAAAATGTGGGGGGCTTTAAGGGGTTCCCCCAACAAAAACAAAAATAAATAAAATGACACTGCCTGCAGCTATATCTAAATGTGTGTGTGTGTGCATGGGTTTAACTTACCTTAAATATAGTTATCTTGTGTGGTAAAGGCATGCGTGTTACATGCTGTGCGTTGTAAAGGCCGGCATGGTAAAGGCATGCCTGGTATGTGCTCTAGTGTTGGAAAGGAATTGCGTGGTAATGAATTTGTGGTAAAGGCTTGCAAGGTACATGCTTTATGTTGTAATGGCATGTGTGGTACATGCTGTGTGTTGTAAAAGTATTGCGTGGTAAAGACATGCACGGTACATGGTTTATGTTGTAATGGCATGTGTGGTACATGCTGTGTGTTGTAAAAGTATTGCGTGGTAAAGACATGCACGGTACATGCTTTATGTTGTAATGGCATGTGTGGTACATGCTGTGTGTTGTAAAAGTATTGCGTGGTAAAGACATGCACGGTACATGCTTTATGTTGTAACGGCATGTGTGGTACATGCTGTGTGTTGTAAAAGTATTGCGTGGTAAAGACATGCACGGTACATGCTTTATGTTGTAACGGCATGTGTGGTACATGCTGTGTGTTGTAAAAGTATTGCGTGGTAAAGACATGCACGGTACATGCTTTATGTTGTAACGGCATGTGTGGTACATGCTGTGTGTTGTAAAAGTATTGCGTGGTAAAGACATGCACGGTACATGCTTTATGTTGTAACGGCATGTATGGTACCTGCTGTGTGTTGTAAAAGTATTGCATGGTAAAGACACGGTACATGGTTTATGTTGTAATGGCATGTGTGGTACATGCTGTGTGTTGTAAAAGTATTGCGTGGTAAAGACATGCACGGTACATGCTTTATGTTGTAACGGCATGTATGGTACCTGCTGTGTGTTGTAAAAGTATTGCATGGTAAAGACACGGTACATGATTTATGTTGTAATGGCATGTGTGGTACATGCTGTGTGTTGTAAAAGTATTGCGTGGTAAAGACATGCACGGTACATGCTTTATGTTGTAACGGCATGTGTGGTACATGCTGTGTGTTGTAAAAGTATTGCGTGGTAAAGACATGCACGGTACATGCTTTATGTTGTAACGGCATGTATGGTACCTGCTGTGTGTTGTAAAAGTATTGCATGGTAAAGACACGGTACATGGTTTATGTTGTAATGGCATGTGTGGTACATGCTGTGTGTTGTAAAAGTATTGCGTGGTAAAGACATGCACGGTACATGCTTTATGTTGTAACGGCATGTATGGTACCTGCTGTGTGTTGTAAAAGTATTGCATGGTAAAGACACGGTACATGGTTTATGTTGTAATGGCATGTGTGGTACATGCTGTGTGTTGTAAAAGTATTGCATGGTAAAGACACAGTACATGGTTTATGTTGTAATGGCATGTGTGGTACATGCTGTGTGTTGTAAAAGTATTGAGTGGTAAAGGCATGCACGGTACATTGTTTATGTTGTAAAGGCATGTGTGGTACATGCTGTGTGTTGTAAAAGTATTGCGTGGTAAAGACATGCACGGTACATGCTTTATGTTGTAACGGCATGTGTGGTACATGCTGTGTGTTGTAAAAGTATTGCGTGGTAAAGGCATGCACGGTACATGCTTTATGTTGTAACGGCATGTGTGGTACATGCTGTGTGTTGTAAAAGTATTGCGTGGTAAAGACATGCACGGTACATGCTTTATGTTGTAACGGCATGTGTGGTACATGCTGTGTGTTGTAAAAGTATTGCGTGGTAAAGACATGCACGGTACATGCTTTATGTTGTAACGGCATGTATGGTACCTGCTGTGTGTTGTAAAAGTATTGCATGGTAAAGACACGGTACATGGTTTATGTTGTAATGGCATGTGTGGTACATGCTGTGTGTTGTAAAAGTATTGCGTGGTAAAGACATGCACGGTACATGCTTTATGTTGTAACGGCATGTATGGTACCTGCTGTGTGTTGTAAAAGTATTGCATGGTAAAGACACGGTACATGATTTATGTTGTAATGGCATGTGTGGTACATGCTGTGTGTTGTAAAAGTATTGCGTGGTAAAGACATGCACGGTACATGCTTTATGTTGTAACGGCATGTGTGGTACATGCTGTGTGTTGTAAAAGTATTGCGTGGTAAAGACATGCACGGTACATGCTTTATGTTGTAACGGCATGTGTGGTACATGCTGTGTGTTGTAAAAGTATTGCGTGGTAAAGGCATGCACGGTACATGCTTTATGTTGTAACGGCATGTGTGGTACATGCTGTGTGTTGTAAAAGTATTGCGTGGTAAAGACATGCACGGTACATGCTTTATGTTGTAACGGCATGTGTGGTACATGCTGTGTGTTGTAAAAGTATTGCGTGGTAAAGACATGCACGGTACATGCTTTATGTTGTAACGGCATGTATGGTACCTGCTGTGTGTTGTAAAAGTATTGCATGGTAAAGACACGGTACATGGTTTATGTTGTAATGGCATGTGTGGTACATGCTGTGTGTTGTAAAAGTATTGCGTGGTAAAGACATGCACGGTACATGCTTTATGTTGTAACGGCATGTATGGTACCTGCTGTGTGTTGTAAAAGTATTGCATGGTAAAGACACGGTACATGATTTATGTTGTAATGGCATGTGTGGTACATGCTGTGTGTTGTAAAAGTATTGCGTGGTAAAGACATGCACGGTACATGCTTTATGTTGTAACGGCATGTGTGGTACATGCTGTGTGTTGTAAAAGTATTGCGTGGTAAAGACATGCACGGTACATGCTTTATGTTGTAACGGCATGTATGGTACCTGCTGTGTGTTGTAAAAGTATTGCATGGTAAAGACACGGTACATGGTTTATGTTGTAATGGCATGTGTGGTACATGCTGTGTGTTTTAAAAGTATTGCGTGGTAAAGACATGCACGGTACATGCTTTATGTTGTAACGGCATGTATGGTACCTGCTGTGTGTTGTAAAAGTATTGCATGGTAAAGACACGGTACATGGTTTATGTTGTAATGGCATGTGTGGTACATGCTGTGTGTTGTAAAAGTATTGCATGGTAAAGACACAGTACATGGTTTATGTTGTAATGGCATGTGTGGTACATGCTGTGTGTTGTAAAAGTATTGAGTGGTAAAGGCATGCACGGTACATTGTTTATGTTGTAAAGGCATGTGTGGTACATGCTGTGTGTTGTAAAAGTATTGCGTGGTAAAGACATGCACGGTACATGCTTTATGTTGTAACGGCATGTGTGGTACATGCTGTGTGTTGTAAAAGTATTGCGTGGTAAAGACATGCACGGTACATGCTTTATGTTGTAACGGCATGTGTGGTACATGCTGTGTGTTGTAAAAGTATTGCGTGGTAAAGACATGCACGGTACATGCTTTATGTTGTAACGGCATGTATGGTACCTGCTGTGTGTTGTAAAAGTATTGCATGGTAAAGACACGGTACATGGTTTATGTTGTAATGGCATGTGTGGTACATGCTGTGTGTTGTAAAAGTATTGCGTGGTAAAGACATGCACGGTACATGCTTTATGTTGTAACGGCATGTATGGTACCTGCTGTGTGTTGTAAAAGTATTGCATGGTAAAGACACGGTACATGGTTTATGTTGTAATGGCATGTGTGGTACATGCTGTGTGTTGTAAAAGTATTGAGTGGTAAAGGCATGCACGGTACATTGTTTATGTTGTAAAGGCATGTGTGGTACATGCTGTGTGTTGTAAAAGTATTGCGTGGTAAAGGCATGCACGGTACATGCTTTGTGTTGTAACGGCATGTGTGGTACATGCTGTGTGTTGTAAAAGTATTGCGTGGTAAAGGCATGCACGGTACATGCTTTATGATGTAACGGCATGTGTGGTACATGCTGTGAGTTGTAAAAGTATTGCATGGTAAAGGCATGCACGGTACATGCTTTGTGTTGTAACGGCATGTGTGGTACATGCTGTGTGTTGTAAAAGTATTGCGTGGTAAAGACATGCACGGTACATGGTTTATGTTGTAACGGCATGTGTGGTACATGCTGTGTGTTGTAAAAGTATTGCATGGTAAAGGCATGCATGGTACATGCTTTATGTTGTAATGGCATGTGTGGTACATGCTGTGTGTTGTAAAAGTATTGCATGGTAAAGGCATGCACGGTACATGCTTTATGTTGTAACGGCATGTGTGGTACATGCTGTGTGTTGTAAAAGTATTGCATGGTAAAGGCATGCACGGTACATGCTTTATGTTGTAACGGCATGTGTAGTACATGCTGTGTGTTGTAAAAGTATTGCATGGTAAAGGTAAGCACAGTACATGCTTTATGTTGTAACGTCATCTGTGGTACATGCTGTGTGTTGTAAAAGTATTGCGTGGTAAAGGCATGCACGGTACATGCTTTGGTAATAAAGGCATTGCGTGGTAACGGCATGCGTGATAAAGGCATGCGTTGCAATGTCATCCAGCCGCAGTGGGGGTGATCTGGATTGACAGACGTGATAGGCCAATCAGGGGCAGGGTCCCGCCTCCTCGCACTGTGGATAGCTCTTCCTTGCTGTGGCCCCCACAGAGCTGGACTGCGCCTGGTCCAGGGTCCTCAGGTGGTCTTCAGTCATCGCAGCCCACTGGCCCCCACACTCCGCGGGTGGCTACCAGAGGTGCAGTGGATGGACTGTGGCCCCTTCCTCACACTTGCACGCGCCAGAGAGAGGCCAAGATCACGAAGGGGCATCTGTCTGGAATACGTCTGACCTCATTAGCGCCAGAAAAGGAGCTGCGTGGCGTGCACCAGGGGGCTGGAGTCCAGCTGGGGATGTGCGAGCTCTGAGGGAGGCCCCCAGCAAGAGACACCCCCTTAGAATGTGACCCCCACCCTTGAATAGCCCTCTCCTCGGCAGCACAGACCAGGACAGCATCCATTCTGGAAAGAGACGGTAAACAAAGTCCACTTCAGCCAAAGTAAGAAGGACGCACTCATTCTAAAACCTCGATAACGAGTCTGCAGCATGTTGAATGCGTCAGCAATGTAGCGCTATGGAGCCCCTTCTGGCTTCTAGGCACACTGCACTGATACAGGTCCTGTTTGACATTGACGACGAAGGCATTTCTTAAAAATGAGTGCAAAGTGTTGCAACTGCCACATAATCGATGGACTACTGTCATGTATCGCAAATCTCACTTGTGTTCGGAAGAAGCGTCACTCGTTGCCGGTAATACTTTATTACAGCCGTAGGTGGGTGGCGGTGCTCACTCTGACAGCGTCCTCTTAACTTGTTCCCCTACATTAGACACCACAGACAGACATGTCCTATTGAGCTCTACCAGCTGTCTGTTGTACACTACAGCAAACTAGCGCATTGTCGCGTTGCAGCACTGCACGCTGCTTGCCGCATTGCAGCACTGCACGATGCTTGTCGTGTTGCAGCACTGCACACTGCTTGTCGTCTTGCATCGTTACACACTACTTGTCACGTTTCAGCATTGCACACTGCTTGCCGCATTACAGCATTCCACACTGCTTGTCGCGTTGCAGCACTGCACATTGCTTGTTGCGTTACTGCACTGCACATTGCTCGCTGCATTGCAGTACTGCACACTGCTTGTCGCATTACAGCACTGAACATTGCTTGTCACGTTACAGCACTGCACACTGCTTGTTGCGTTGCAGCACTGCACACTGCTTGTTGCGTTGCAGCACTGCACACTGCTTGCCACTTGTAGCACTGCACACTGTTTGTCGCATTGCAGCACTGCACATTGCTTGTCACTTTCCAACACTGCACACTGCTTGTTGCGTTGCAGCACTGCACACTGCTTGTCACCTTGCAGCACTGCACACTGCTTGTCGCATTGCAGCACTGCACATTGCTTGTCACTTTACAGCACTGCACACTGCTTGTCGCCTTGCAGCACTGCACACTGCTTGTCGCATTGCAGCACTGCACATTGCTTGTCACTTTACAGCACTGCACACTGCTTGTCGCCTTGCAGCACTGCACACTGCTTGTCGCATTGCAGCACTGCACATTGCTTGTCACTTAGGACTAAATGCTTTATGGACCGATCCAGCCGGGGCTTCATTTCCCACTAAGTCTACTTTAAAAAACTTTTTTTGGGAATATGTTGTTAATAGGAGTATGCTCAGTACCACCAGCGGTTCTATGACTACCAGTTTCCTAGAAGTTAAGATGTACCCTATTTATGAAATGTACTGGGATTACATATCGAACCCCATGGACAGAAAACTGCTTTTCCAATTGAGTGTAGGTTCCCTCCCCCTCCGTAATTTAACATCTAAGTGGAAATCAGGGGGTGCAGCAATTTGTCCAGTCTGTGGGGTAGGAAATGAAACTCTTGGTCATTTTTAGGGCTCGCCTGCTGATGCGCTTCTGCGCATCGCTGGCGAAGCTCTATTACGGCTTATCCAGTGTTGATCCACCACTGGCGATTCCACTGGCGATTTCTTCAAGTGCATGTGCTTTTTAGGTCATTGCGCAAGCGCAAGCCCTAAAAAGCGCGTGCACAATGCCACCAGCCCCCTGCCTGCCTGCCTCGCATTACCAGATCAAAGGCAGCCCAGCCCCCCTCCCACAAGCTTCTAAGCGTGTGCTCTGCCTCAGGCCTGCATTTCTCCTCCCCTCGGGCAAACAGCCGCAATAACACCCTCCCTGCTCAGCTTTTTTTTCTCAATTTTTCCCCGTCTACACTTCCCATTAGGAGCCCTTCCTCCCCCCAGATAATCTATCTCCATAAGAGATAAGCAGCTCTTCCACCATCTCAAACCCGTATTAGTGCTCCTCACTATGCATGTTTTTACTTAGAAAATCAGCACAATGCAGCAGTGTGACATCAAGCCAGGTTCATCGACATCACTGCAAAAGTAAAGTTTTTATTCCCCATTTCCTCTTCAAGAAAGTGACTGCGCATCAGCCTCTACGAATCAGAAAGCGGAGCCCCTCCACTGACCGGGCTGCGAGTCAAATGGCCATGTTTCACAAATTATGGTTTTCGTGGTCTTATTCTGGAGTAGCCCTGTTGGCAAGAGAGGAAAGAGCAAGGCTCTGACAGTCAGTCCTCCTCTGCTTCATAGTATGCCGCGCCACTATAGTAAGTTGAACAAGGGATATTATTTGACAGAAAGAGGCAACCTGCATCTATTCACGGAAATACATTGAGCAGTCTACATTTTTATTTTTTAAAGCTACATACAATGCACCATAACTATTCTAGGTCTACAAATGGAAATACATAACAAGCAATATTTTTATTTATTTTTTAAGAGGTGCATACTTAAAAAAATGATTACAAAAATTAAACATCAACTAGTAATTAAAAAACCTAGCAATTAAGATATGCCACGTCAAATAATAACTTTTGTCGCCAATTAATTATCAGTGTCTGGAATGGATATGGTCACACCCTCACTCACCCTCAACCCCTCACCCTCACTCACCCTCAACCCCTCACCCACACCCTCACTCACCCTCAACACCTCACCCTCAACCCCTCCCTCACGCTCACCCACCCTCACCCTCACTCACCCTCAACACCTCACCCTCACTCACCCTCAACCCCTCACCCTCACTCACCCTCAACCCCTCACCCTCACCCTCACTCACCCTCAACCCCTCACCCTCACTCACCCTCAACTCCTCACCCTCAACACCTCACTCACCCCCACGCTCACCCTCACGCTCACCCACCCTCACCCTCAACACCTCACCCTCACTCACCCTCAACCCCTCACCCTCACTCACCCTCAACCCCTCACCCTCAACCCCTCACTCACCCTCACTCATCCTCTATCACCCTCAACCCCTCACCCTCAACCTCTCACCCTCACTCACCCTCAACCCCTCACCCTCACTCACCCTCAACCCCTCACCCTCACTCACCCTCAACCCCTCACCCTCACTCACCCTCAACCCCTCACCCTCAACCCCTCACCCTCACCCTCACTCACCCTCAACCCCTCACCCTCACTCACCCTCACCCTCACTCACCCTCAACCTCAACCCCTCACCCTCAATACCTCACCCTCACTCACCCTCACCCTCACCCAACCTCAACCCCTCACCCTCAATACCTCACCCTCACTCACCCTCACCCTCACTCACCCTCAACCCCTCACCCTCACTCACCCTCAACCCCTCACCCTCACTCACCCTCACCCTCACCCACCCTCAACACCTCACCCTCACCCTCACTCACCCTCACTCACCCTCAACACCTCACCCTCAACCCCTCACCCTCACCCACCCTCACCCACCGTCAACCCCTCACCCTCAACCCCTCACCCACACCCTCACTCACCCTCAACACCTCACCCTCAACCCCTCCCTCACGCTCACCCACCCTCACCCTCACTCACCCTCAACACCTCACCCTCACTCACCCTCAACCCCTCACCCTCACTCACCCTCAACCCCTCACCCTCACCCCCACTCACCCTCAACCCCTCACCCTCACTCACCCTCAACTCCTCACCCTCAACACCTCACTCACCCTCACGCTCACGCTCACCCACCCTCACCCTCAACACCTCACCCTCACTCACCCTCAACCCCTCACCCTCACTCAACCTCAACCCCTCACCCTCAATCCCTCACTCACCCTCACTCTCACTCATCCTCTATCACCCTCAACCCCTCACCCTCACTCACCCTCAACCTCTCACCCTCACTCACCCTCAACCTCTCACCCTCACTCACCCTCAACCACTCACCCTCACTCACCCTCACTCACCCTCAACCCCTCACTCACCCTCAGCCCCTCACCCTCTCACCCTCACTCACCCTCACCCTCACTCACCCTCAACCCCTCACCCTCACTCACCCTCACCCTCACTCACCCTCAACCCCTCACCCTCACTCACCCTCACCCACCCTCACTCACCCTCAACACCTCACCCTCAACACCTCACCCTCAACCCCTCACCCTCACTCACCCTCAACACCCCACCCTCAACACCTCACTCACCCCCACGCTCACGCTCACCCACCCTCACCCTCAACACCTCACCCTCACCCACCCTCAACCCCTCACCCTCAACCTCTCACTCACCCTCACTCTCACTCATCCTCTATCACCCTCAACCCCTCACCCTCAACCTCTCACCCTCACTCACCCTCAACCCCTCACCCTCACTCACCCTCAACCCCTCACCCTCACTCACCCTCAGCCCCTAACCCCTCACCCTCACTCACCCTCACTCACCCTCAACCCCTCACCCTCACTCACCCTCACTCACCCACCCTCACTCACCCTCAACACCTCACCCTCACTCACCCTCAACCCCTCACCCTCACCCACCCTCACTCACCCTCACTCACCCTCAACCCCTCACCCTCAACCCCTCACCCACACCCTCACTCACCCTCAACACCTCACCCTCAACCCCTCCCTCACGCTCACCCACCCTCACCCTCACTCACCCTCAACACCTCACCCTCACTCACCCTCAACCCCTCACCCTCACTCACCCTCAACCCCTCACCCTCACCCTCACTCACCCTCAACCCCTCACCCTCACTCACCCTCAACTCCTCACCCTCAACACCTCACTCACCCTCACGCTCACCCTCACGCTCACCCACCCTCACCCTCAACACCTCACCCTCACTCACCCTCAACCCCTCACCCTCAACCCCTCACTCACCCTCACTCTCACTCATCCTCTATCACCCTCAACCCCTCACCCTCACTCACCCTCAACCTCTCACCCTCACTCACCCTCAACCCCTCACCCTCACTCACCCTCACTCACCCTCAACCCCTCACCCTCACTCACCCTCAGCCCCTCACCCTCAACCCCTCACCCTCACTCACCCTCACCCTCACTCACCCTCAACCCCTCACCCACCCTCACCCACCCTCACTCACCCTCAACACCTCACCCTCACCCTCACTCACCCTCAACACCTCACCCTCACTCACCCTCAACCCCTCACCCTCACCCACCCTCACTCACCCTCACTCACCCTCAACCCCTCACCCCCTCACCCTCACTCACCCTCACCCTCACTCACCCTCACTCACCCTCAACCCCTCACCCTCACTCACCCTCACTCACCCACCCTCACTCACCCTCAACACCTCACCCTCACCCTCACTCACCCTCACTCACCCTCAACACCTCACCCTCACTCACCCTCAAACTCAACATACATACATACATACATACCCTCACTCACCCTCACTCACCCTCAACCCCTCACCCTCACTCACCCTCAACCCCTCACCCTCACTCACCCTCACTCACCCTCAACACCTCACACTCACCCTCACTCACCCTCACTCACCCTCACTCACCCGCACTCACCCTCACTCACCCTCAACCACTCACACTCACCCTCACTCACCCTCACTCACCCTCAACCCCTCACCCTCACTCACCCTCAACCCCTCACCCTCACCCTCACTCACCCTCACCCTCCCTCACCCTCACTCACCCTCAACCCCTCACTCACCCTCACTCTCACTCATCCTCACTCACCCTCAACCCCTCACCCTCACTCACCCTCACCCACCCTCAACCCCTCACCCTAACTCACCCTCACCCTCACTCACCCTCAACCCCTCACCCTCACTCACCCTCACTCACCCTCAACCCCTCACCCTCACTCACCCTCACTCACTCATCCTCACCCTCACTCACCCTCACTCACCCTCACCCTCACTCACCCTCACCCTCACTCACCCTCAACCTCACTCACCCTCACCCACCCTCAACCCCTCATCCTCACTCACCCTCACCCTCACCCTCACTCACCCTCAACCCCTCACCCTCACTCACCCTCAACCCCTCACCCTCACTCAACCTCAACCCCTCACCCTCAATACCTCACCCTCACTCACCCTCACCCTCACCCAACCTCAACCCCTCACCCTCAATACCTCACCCTCACTCACCCTCACCCTCACTCACCCTCAACCCCTCACCCTCACTCACCCTCACTCCCTCACCCACACCCTCACTCACCCTCACTCACCCTCACTCACCCTCACACGCCCTCACTCACCCTCACTCACCCTCACTCACCCTCACCCTCACTCACCCTCACTCACCCTCAACCTCACTCACCCTCACCCACCCTCAACCCCTCACCCTCACTCACCCTCAACCCCTCACCCTCACTCACCCTCAACCCCTCACCCTCACTCACCCTCAACCCCTCACCCTCACTCACCCTCACCCTCACTCACCCTCAACCCCTCACCCTCAATCTCTCACCCTCAATCCCTCACCCTCAGTCACCCTCACCCTCACTCACCCTCAACCCCTCACCCTCACTCACCCTCAACCCCCTCACCCTCACTCACCCTCAACCCCTCACCCACACCATCACTCACTCACCCTCACTCACCCTCACTCACCCTCACTCACCCTCACTCACCCTCACTCGCCCTCACTCACCCTCACTCACCCTCACTCACCCTCACTCACCCTCACTCGCCCTCACTCGCCCTCACTCACCCTCACCCTCACTCACCCTCAACGCCTCACCCTCACTCACCCTCAATCACCCTCAATGCCTCACCCTCAACACCTCACCCTCAACCCCTTACTCACCCTCAACACCTCACCCTCAACCCCTCACTCACCCTCACTCTAACTCACCCTCAACACCTCACCCTCACTCACCCTCACCCACCCTCAACCCCTCACCCTAACTCACCCTCACCCTCACTCACCCTCAACCCCTCACCCTCAACCCCTCACCCTCACTCACCCTCACCCTCACTCACCCTCACCCTCACTCACCCTCACCCTCACTCACCCTCACCCTCACTCACCCTCAACCTCACTCACCCTCAACCTCACTCACCCTCACCCACCCTCAACCCCTCATCCTCACTCACCCTCACCCTCACTCACCCTCACTCACCCTCAACCCCTCACCCTCACTCACACCCTCAACCCCTCACCCTCACTCACCCTCAACCCCTCATACTCACCCTCACTCACCCTCACTCACATTCACCCTCACCCTCACTCACCCTCACTCACCCTCACCCTCACCCTCACTCACCCTCACTCACATTCACCCTCACCCTCACTCACCCTCACTCACCCTCACCCTCACTCACCCTCACTCACCCTCACCCTCACTCACCCTCAACCCCTCATCCTCACTCACCCTCATCCTCACTCACCCTCAACCCCTCGCCCTCACTCACCCTCAACACCTCATCCTCACTCACCCTCACTCACCCTCAACCCCTCACCCTCAATCCCTCACTCACCCTCAACCCCTCACCCTCACTCACCCTCAACCCCTCACCCTCACCCTCACTCACCCTCACTCACCCTCACTCACCCTCACCCTCTCACCCTCAACCCCTCAGCCTCACCCTCACTCACCCTCACTCACCCTCAACACCTCACCCTCACTCACCCTCACCCTCACTCTCAACCCCTCACCCTCACTCACCCTCACCCTCTCTCACCCTCAACACCTCACCCTCACTCACCCTCAACCCCTCACCCTCACTCACCCTCAACCCCTCACCCTCAACCCCTCACCCTCAACCCCTCACTCACCCTCACTCACCCTCACTCACCCTCACTCACCCTCTCTCACCCTCACCCTCTCACCCTCACTCACCCTCACTCACCCTCAACCCCTCAGCCTCACCCTCACCCTCACTCACCCTCACTCACCCTCAACACCTCACCCTCACTCACCCTCAACACCTCACCCTCACTCACCCTCACCCTCACTCTCAACCCCTCACCCTCACTCACCCTCACCCTCTCTCACCCTCAACACCTCACCCTCACTCACCCTCAACCCCTCACCCTCACTCACCCTCAACCACTCACCCTCAACCCCTCACTCACCCTCACTCTCACTCACCCTCACTCAACCTCAACCCCTCAGCCTCACCCTCACTCACCCTCAACCCCTCACCCTCCCTCACCCTCAACCCCTCACCCTCCCTCACCCTCAACCCCTCACCCTCGACCCCTCCCCCTTAACCCCTCACCCTCACTCAGCCTCACTCACCCTCAACACCTCACCCACCCTCAACACCTCACCCTCCCTCACCCTCAACCCCTCACCCTCACTCAGCCTCACTCACCCTCAACACCTCACCCTCACTCACCCTCAACACCTCACCCTCACTCACCCTCAACACCTCACCCTCAACCCCTCACCCTCACTCACAACACATATTGTGTTACAATAGGTGTCACATTTGCGAAAGATAAAACTATTGGTATTGTAAATAACAAAGCTATTAATTTAGCTATTTTCAAAACAAGCACATAAATAAAAAATGTGTCCTTTACAATACCAATAGCTCAAACTTTCCTAATGCGAGACCTATTGCATTGCTGTGCTTCTCTCCCCTGCTGCACTCTCCTGCTCTCTAGAGATGTGGCCTAACGACAAGAGCTGCCATCTAAGTCACGTAAATACAAAATATGTTGCATTCCAAATGCTATAGGTGTCACATTCGCAAAAGTTATAACTATTGGCATTGTAAATGACAAAGCCATCAATTTAGCAATTTTAAAAACCAACAAATAAATAACATATGTCATTTACAATACCAATAACTCCAACTTTTCTAATGCGAGACCTATTGCATTTCCAATGCTTGTTTGTTTTCTTGCCCAGTATATTCTGCACCAAGGCAAACTTGGTTGGCTCCTATGTGCAGGAACTTAGGCACAAAAAGTAGCATGGTAGCGCTGCGTATTGTAAAATCCACTTCTGTAAATTGGATCATAATTGCCACCGCAAAGTACTTGCGGTGGGCGTGGGTTATAAGGCAGAGATTGCTGGTAGGTTAATTACTCACTGCCTAGATGATCAGAGACTGCTAGACACTTGTCTATTCTCTGTAATTGCTCATTATTAGCTCAGAGACTGCTAGACTAATGTTTATTCTCTGTAAATGTTTATTTAGCTGATCAGAGACTGCTAGACTAGTGTCTATTCTCTGCAAACGCTCATTTAATGTATCATCGGTATGACATTTTAATGGTATGAATTTTTAAGGATTTTTTACTGTCATTGTGATTATCATTTTTTGGTATTCTTAATAGAAACAAACTTTTCACCTGTATCTATGATGAGTTATAGTTTTTTAAATTGTGCCATGTGCTTGTGTCTAAATGACTTTGTAAATTTAATTGCTTTTTATTAGATGTTTGTATGTCTGCTTTTATGAGTAATACTCGAATAAAGCACTTTTGAAATAGTAAAAAATAGTAATAGCTTGTCACTTTCAAGCACTGCACACTGCTTGTTACGTTGAAGCACTGCACACTGCTTGTTGCGTTGCAGCACTGCACACTGCTTGTTGCATTGCAGCACTGCACATTGCTTGTCACTTTCCAGCACTGCACACTGCTTGTTGCGTTGCAGCACTGCACACTGCTTGTCGCCTTGCAGCACTGCACACTGCTTGTTGCATTGCAGCACTGCACATTGCTTGTCACTTTCCAGCACTGCACACTGCTTGTTACGTTGAAGCACTGCACACTGCTTGTTACGTTGAAGCACTGCACACTGCTTGTTGCGTTGCAGCACTGCACACTGCTTGTTGCATTGCAGCACTGCACATTGCTTGTCACTTTCCAGCACTGCACACTGCTTGTTGCGTTGCAGCACTGCACACTGCTTGTCGCCTTGCAGCACTGCACACTGCTTGTTGCATTGCAGCACTGCACATTGCTTGTCACTTTCCAGCACTGCACACTGCTGGTTGCGTTGCAGCACTGCACACTGCTTGTCGCCTTGCAGCACTGCACACTGCTTGTTGCATTGCAGCACTGCACATTGCTTGTCACTTTCCAGCACTGCACACTGCTTGTTACGTTGAAGCACTGCACACTGCTTGTTACGTTGAAGCACTGCACACTGCTTGTTGCGTTGCAGCACTGCACACTGCTTGTTGCATTGCAGCACTGCACATTGCTTGTCACTTTCCAGCACTGCACACTGCTTGTTGCGTTGCAGCACTGCACACTGCTTGTCGCCTTGCAGCACTGCACACTGCTTGTTGCATTGCAGCACTGCACATTGCTTGTCACTTTCCAGCACTGCACACTGCTTGTTGCGTTGCAGCACTGCCCACTGCTTGTCGCCTTGCAGCACTGCACACTGCTTGTTGCATTGCAGCACTGCACATTGCTTGTCACTTTCCAGCACTGCACACTGCTTGTTGCGTTGCAGCACTGCACACTGCTTGTCGCCTTGCAGCACTGCACACTGCTTGTTGCATTGTAGCACTGCACATTGCTTGTCACTTTACAGCACTGCACACTGCTGGTCGCCTTGCAGGACTGCACATTGCTTGTCACTTCACAGCACTGCACACTGCTTGTCGCCTTGCAGCACTGCACACTGCTTGTTGCATTGCAGCACTGCACATTGCGTGTAACTTTACAGCACTGCACACTGCTTGTCGCCTTGCAGCACTGCACACTGCTTGTTGCGTTGCAGCACTGCACACTGCTTGTCGCCTTGTAGCACTGCACACTGCTGGTCGCCTTGCAGGACTACACATTGCTTGTCACTTCACAGCACTGCACGCTGCTTGTCACCTTGCAGCACTGCATACTGCTTGTTGCATTGCAGCACTGCACATTGCTTGTCACTTTACAGCACTGCACACTGCTGGTCGCCTTGCAGGACTGCACATTGCTTGTCACTTCACAGCACTGCACACTGCTTGTCGCCTTGCAGCACTGCACACTGCTTGTTGCATTGCAGCACTGCACATTGCTTGTCACTTTACAGCACTGCACACTGCTTGTCGCCTTGCAGCACTGCACACTGCTTGTTGCGTTGCAGCACTGCAAACTGCTTGTCGCCTTGTAGCACTGCACACTGCTGGTCGCCTTGCAGGACTGCACATTGCTTGTCACTTCACAGCACTGCACACCGCTTGTCGCCTTGTAGCACTGCACACTGCTGGTCGCCTTGCAGGACTGCACATTGCTTGTCACTTCACAGCACTGCACACTGCTTGTTGCGTTGCAGCACTGCACACTGCTTGTTGCATTGCAGCACTGCACATTGCTTGTCACTTTCCAGCACTGCACACTGCTTGTTGCGTTGCAGCACTGCACACTGCTTGTCGCCTTGCAGCACTGCACACTGCTTGTTGCATTGCAGCACTGCACATTGCTTGTCACTTTCCAGCACTGCACACTGCTTGTTGCGTTGCAGCACTGCACACTGCTTGTCGCCTTGCAGCACTGCACACTGCTTGTTGCATTGTAGCACTGCACATTGCTTGTCACTTTACAGCACTGCACACTGCTGGTCGCCTTGCAGGACTGCACATTGCTTGTCACTTCACAGCACTGCACACTGCTTGTCGCCTTGCAGCACTGCACACTGCTTGTTGCATTGCAGCACTGCACATTGCTTGTCACTTTACAGCACTGCACACTGCTTGTCGCCTTGCAGCACTGCACACTGCTTGTTGCGTTGCAGCACTGCACACTGCTTGTCGCCTTGTAGCACTGCACACTGCTGGTCGTCTTGCAGGACTACACATTGCTTGTCACTTCACAGCACTGCACGCTGCTTGTCACCTTGCAGCACTGCATACTGCTTGTTGCATTGCAGCACTGCACATTGCTTGTCACTTTACAGCACTGCACACTGCTGGTCGCCTTGCAGGACTGCACATTGCTTGTCACTTCACAGCACTGCACACTGCTTGTCGCCTTGCAGCACTGCACACTGCTTGTTGCATTGCAGCACTGCACATTGCTTGTCACTTTACAGCACTGCACACTGCTTGTCGCCTTGCAGCACTGCACACTGCTTGTTGCGTTGCAGCACTGCAAACTGCTTGTCGCCTTGTAGCACTGCACACTGCTGGTCGCCTTGCAGGACTGCACATTGCTTGTCACTTCACAGCACTGCACACCGCTTGTCGCCTTGTAGCACTGCACACTGCTGGTCGCCTTGCAGGACTGCACATTGCTTGTCACTTCACAGCACTGCACACTGCTTGTTGCATTGCAGCATTGCACATTGCTTGTCACGTTACATCACTGCACACTGCTTGTCGCCTTGCAGCACTGCACACTGCTTGTTGCGTTGCAGCACTGCACACTGCTTGTCGCCTTGTAGCACTGCACACTGCTGGTCGCCTTGCATCACTGCACACTGCTGGTCGCCTTGCATCACTGCACACTGCTTGTCCAGTGAATAAACAAAGACACACATTGCCCCATTTTGCTGCTCCTTTCCACAGACAGCCCTGCAGAAACCTCTGGCTGCCATGAGCCACCGGAGGAGGGTTTCTCATCAAACGTGGCTTGTGAAACGCGTGCACTTCTTTCTGGATTCTGTGCAATGCTGGAGGGGGTCGTGGGGGTGGGGGCGCTTTGTAAGAAATTCAATACTACTGCCTGTATGTAAGCAGGATATTGCAAGTCACTCTGGACTTATGGGACAGTGTAAAGGCGCTCGGATTGCTGCCTCAGGCGCTACACGAACCTGCAAGACCTCTAGGAGCTGAGACTGCAGCAGGGATCCTTTCACCAAATACACTTTATGAGGGGATTAGTGGGTAACCAGCGGAGGGGGGCACAACCCTGCTAGGACCCCCACAATTGTTGGGTGAATGCTGCTACTGGCAACAGCGGAAGTGAGCGCCCTGTATTGCCGTTATTGTAATGCATTGTATTGTAGCGAGTTGTACTGTAATGTGTTGTCTAGTATTGTGGTCTATTGTAAAGTATTATCGAGTATTGCAATGTTTAGTAATGAACTGAAATTCGTTTTGGTGTATTGTATTTTATTCCGGGTCCCTGGAAATGTGTGGAAGGCGGGAACCAAAGTATGCAGGAGTTTTTTGCTCAAATAAATAAATAAAGTCAAATTATGTGGTGTAATGCAGCACATTCTGAAGCAGCATTGCTGCACGCTTCTGCCATTTGTAGGTCAAGCGTATCTGGTGTGCAAGCTGTCTGGTTCCAAAAGACCTATCGTCACCTTACCACGACCTTTATTGTCACTCCCACTTGCTTCCTTCTGGTTTGATGGTTTGCCTTGTCCATCTTCTGTTTGTCCCTCCCCTGAAGCATAGTTTCTTTTTCTTCTGTCCTTAGCAAAGCCTACTTAAAGGAAACTACTTTTTACTTGAGCACTCCACAAGAGTGCATGTGTTTTCCAGCTGTCTCCCGTGTGTGCTTCTATCCTCCCACCCACCTCCATGTTGCTGTCTCTCATCCATCTGCTTTGCTCCTCCCAAGCTGCTTTCTCTCTTTTCTTTTTGATTAATCACTCCAGGGTCCATATTATGCATATGGCGCGCCTTACCTGTTTGCACCACAGCGCACCTTTCAAAACGGACACTGGGTACAAACAGGGACAGTGCCCTGAATTACAAAAAAAGGAAGGGCCCCAGGGCATCTGTGAACTTGAAGAGCGGCTGCTTCAAAGCTGCTCTGTTTCGCAGTGCAGGCGGAGTGCTGCCTGCATTTGAAGAGGGGAGGGAGATCCCCTTGCAGGTGGGTGGAGTGAGGGATAGTACCAGCTTGCAGGGAGATTAGAGGGGAGTTCTGACACCCCCTTCCTCTTCTCCAGTGGTCTGCCTTTCAAAGGCACCCCCATGCAAATGAGGGTACACCCTCTCATGATTGTAGATGTGTGCTGGCACTATCGGTATTACATAAGGGGGATGCACAAGTGTCTGTGCCTCTTTCTGTAACGCCATTGCACAAAGCAGGTGCACATGCCCTGTGTGTTCCCAGGGCACACTATATAATATGGCCCCAAGAGAGCATGTCTTTTCCAGCTGTCTCCCTAGTGTGCTTCTCTTCCTCCTTCAACTCTGTGTTGCTATGGTGCACCTGCTTTTCTCTTCTGTGCTTCTCTCTCATTTTTGCCAAAGAACTTCGGTGGTGTTTTCTTCCTTTTGTGCTTCTGTGCCTGACCGCTGTGAGCTGCTTATTCCCTTAACCGCCGGCATCAGATTCTCCAATACCTCCAACACCTCCAGTCCTTTGTTTTGTTTTTATTGGAGCTTATCTGCACAACATTCTGCCACTGCACAGGACTGCCGAAATCAATTCAGCAAAACACGATGTGTTCGAAATTTGAATGCAACCCCAAGCGATTGCCAGTGTTCGAGCATTTGCAAGCATTTCTCCCTTCACCTTCTGTGTGTTTGATATAACACCCTAAATGGCCAAGTGTTTGCACAGGCACCGGTCCCATGTTCACGATGTCACTAGAAACAAGCTGCGGTCAACTGAAGAGGCCCCGATAGGCCAAAACCGGTCCTGAGTTGCTGATTTTCCATTTCAGAGAGGGCCTGGCTTGGCCGTTTGGACTAGACTATTCCTATTTGAGCAGCATGAAGGATGATTTTGATTTCCAGATGTCTGTGTCTAATCTGAAGTGGCCTGGTGAGCTATAAAATGGTGGGTTGGAATGCTACCATGAGCGTTTGCCAATGGTTAGACTATTTTCAAGCATTCCTCCCATCTCTTTTTATATGTTATGATGAAAGCTGATACACCCTAAAGGCAAGACCTATTGGCTTTGTGAATGCTTTTCAAACATGCTAACACTGTATTGTGAAAGCCTCGCCTCATTAATATCAGTTTAACAGCTAAACACAGCAATTGACAACTGGATCGTGAACAGCCTGGGCGACAATGCCACTATGCATCAATATGCGTGGTTGCTTTTTTAGTAGCTTTTGATTCATTTGACCTGCAAACAAAGATATTATTTTTCTTAATATGCAAATTCTGCAAAGAGGATGGACTATGTAGCAAGTGCAGCAAACCCATATTCATGCAAAAAACATCACAGCTGTAGAATCGCAAAATTCGAGTGGCCCTATTTTACTGTATTGTGTTAATTCTTTGCACTGTTTTGTATGATACTGTTCTGTGTTGTATTGTATGCGGTGTATTGTATTGTACTGCATTGTGTTGTAATGTGGTATATTTCAGTGTACTGTGATGTACTGTAGTGCAATTTGACACATTGTAATATGTTTGCCATGTATTTTATTGTACTGTAATGCATTGAAAATAAGGTTTACGGTTTTCTGTTTTTACTGATTTTTACAGATAAATACAGACAGAAAACAATGTGTTTGCTGTCTGTATTTATTTTTAAAAGCGGAAAAATACTAAAAAATGATGCTTCTAGTGAGAGCCTCTCCATGCTGTATTTCGTGAATTCCAGGCAAACGCTGAGGAGATAGACAGCATGGAGAGTTAAAAAAACGGGTGAGATTTCCTAAAATCAAGCATATGTTAACAAATCTTTGTAATATAATGTTAATATATACCTGTGAGTGTAGTCTTCTGATATATGTGCTGCTTAATTTGCTAAAATGTGAAGGCATCTGTAGGAGAGTAGGGTCTGCAATCCTATGATCACCCGGACTTTTTGCTTTTGTTTCACTGGTTTACGACTTTCTCGGGCTGTGGGCCTGCCAATCAGACCCACAGCCTAGCTGTTCTCTCGCTAAATTGATGTGTACCTTAGGTGCATAACCTAATTGGAACTGGGCCACCTTGTCAGACCCTGTAACTCAGGGCATACGTGTACCCAGGGCCTACCAGGAGCTGAAGCATGTATTATGCCACTCCTGGATGGCCATCTAAATCTGACACAACTGGCTGAACGACAGCTGGGGCAACGTGGCGTACTCGCTCGTTGCTTTAGGTATAGTATTCCTATATCTAACCTTAAAATGGACACCCGAGTTCCTATCAGTCACTCCTATGGCAGGCCTTGACAATCCTGAAGGCAGAGTGCATGGAACCGTGTGAATTGGGCTCTGGCACGAGCCGAGCCCGGTTGCAGCTTGCGGAACCAAGACCCAATGGCTGTTCCATGATAAAGCGTACCATATCGGTAACTTCGGTATCGCGTTATCAAGACATGTCGAGTAAGGTGTCATACGAATCGGGATGCTGCCCCCTCACCAATTCTGGCGACGAGGTTAGCATTCCGCCCTTCTAGAGGGACACGACATGTACGTAACTGTGAACCCCGGTTAAAGTTAACTAAAGCCTCAGCTCCACTAAATGGATGCTGCCACCACAGACACGAGCCTGACCTCCTGCTGCTGGGAGTCCTTCCAGCGAGGAGAGCTTGGACAAAGGGATTCCTGTCAGGGGCGGTGTTCGCCCCATCCCAGACAGGGTTTTGTGTATTCTGGGTAGGTAGGGCTTTGCGAGAAGGTGACTGCGGAGTGGCACCCCGGTGCTCACTACGCATCTGCCGGCTAGAACCAGTTCCAGGGGCGCGCAGCCCCTGACCTGGGGAAAGCCCGGCAGGGGAGAGGGGTGTAACTGCCCCCCTTCCTGGTCCCACCCCTAGGGCAGGACCTAGTCATGTACCCACCCCTTTCTTTAGGATAAAGGCAGTAGCGGGGACCCTTCCAAATTAGATCATCTTTGAATCAAGAACTACTTTCTACGAAAGGACATTCGAGACTCTTCTCAAGATTTCTCCCTTGTGGCTAAGGAGTAGTCACCCTGCATCAGCAGGCACCATCTAAGAACTCTGCGGTTTGCTGCAAGTCCTTCCTCAGGAATCCGACGACCCAGCTCGACGAGAACCGGCTTCCCTGGCACCTCTGACCTCTACCCACATCGTCAGCTCAGCTGAGATCTGTGGGTGCGACGAGACCTTGAGGGACCGGCCATCATCAAAACCTGCACGCTTTCTTAAATCAGCACGATCACCGAAGGAATCCTCTGGTGAGTGCTCTGGGGTCCGAGAAGCCCCGACCCTGAGCAGCTCCAGCATCGAAGTGCAGTCTCCCAGCATCTCCACGATCTGCATGGAGCCCTTCTGCTTTGCCGCTCAGCACGTTGTCTGGTTACTCGCCGCTGGCTTGTGACCTCCTTAATGACATCCGACAACCAACGCTGTTGGTCTGGTTGCTCCAGACCGGCCTTTGCTCCCTTTTACGAGAGGAGCACCCCGGACCCTCCTGGTCCACTCAAGACGCCATTTTAGGCCCACCATGTGGCCCTGAAATCTGCCAAGGCTTGTTGCCCCAACCCTGGGCCCAGCGACCCCGACAGTATCAACCTTCGTGGGACAGCTCGCACCTCCATCCTGGTCGCCGACAACGCCTCCTGGTCCGTGAGACTGCAGAGCCTAGCGTCGCCCACTCACCTAGTTGAGGTGACGGCCATCCGGTGCCCTCCCGGTACCCTCTGACTACTGGCTAGTAGTACGAACTTGGTCCCCTCTGCTTTCAGGCATCATCTATCACTGATCCAGGCTTGGATCTCTACGAACTATTCTTTACTGGTCGCCGGCCAGCAACTCCCTCCTTCCGGCTCCTGGCTCGTCAGCGAAGACCCCCGACGCCTGTAAGACTTGTGCAGCCGCAGCCCTCGTGGCTAGGTAACTCCGGCATTTCGGTGCCCGCATAGCCTCCTTACTTAAGGGTCCCGAGTCCCTTGCTTCCGACTTGCCTTATCGGGTCCGCCCGAGACCTCTAAACTTTCCGTGCTTTCGGGCACTTGTATTGATTGTGCACTTGAAGTATTTTCCTAAGAGTTTTGTTCTGTGCTTAGTACCCTGTCCTCATAAAGAGTACAGGGCTGTTGTGATTCTAATAAATATACTGTTTATTTTCATAACACTTGTGTGGTGTCCTTTCACTTGGTGTTCAAGGGGTATGTGATGGTATAACAGCTGGCTTATCACGCCCTCTAGAGTTTAGCCCGAAGACTGCTCGTATCCACGCTACTAGGATAGCTGGTCTTAGGTTGACTTACAACCAATCACCATAAGGGTCGTTTGGACCGATGCGTAGTGGTCGCTAGAATAGTGAACACTGCATATCGGGCCAACTTCTCACAGCATCCATGTATGAGTGCACGTCCAAGAGTTTAATAAATGTGGAATTATACCATTTTACAGCCCCATTTATTCTCAAAACACAAAAGAAATAGGCATAAATACCAATACAATTGCCAAAAAATAAATATGGATAAATACAGACAGAAATGTAAAAAATTTGAAATACCATAAAACCGGGATCCCTAATGGTAAAGTATTGTATTTTATAGTTTAGTAGAGTACTGTAATAAATTGCATTGTAACGTATGGTATTTTATAGCATAGTGGTGTACTGTAATATATTGAATTGTAGCATATTGTATATTATAGCATAGAAGTGTACTGTAATATATTGCATTGTAACTACAGAAACAGACAGAAAACCATTTATTTTCGTGTCTGTATCTATTTTTAAATGTGGATAATAACAGAAATTAGGTGCTTTTTGAGTGATTCTAAAAACACTTTGCCATGACTGCCAAGCCAATAACTGTGTGGATTTAAAGGTAATGGGTTTAATAAAGAAAGGAATTTTAGTAAAGAGTCTTAAAGAGCAGTAGATATGCACAAGGCTGATACTGAAATATGCATATTTTCATATAAGTGCATTGATTTATCTTCTGCGAGTGTTCATATCACTGAAACCTAGCAGGCATTCAAGCATGACTGTATATTTATTGGTTAAATAAATGAGGACATATACCAGTTTCAGCTTTATTTATTTTCACAAAACCCATAATAAATATGGATAAATACATATAAAGTTAAGAAAAAAGAAATATGGATAAATACAGACGGAAATGTCTAAAAAATAAATACCATAAAACTGGGAGCCCTAATTATAACGTATTGTATTTTATAGCATAGTAGTGTACTGTAATGTATTGCATTGTAAAGTATTGTATTTTATAGTTTGGTAGTGTACTGTAATATATTGCATTGCAACGTATTGTATTTTATAGTTTGGTAGTTTACTGTAATATAATGCATTGTAACATATTGTATTTTATAGCATAGTAGTGTACTGTAATATATTGCATTGTAAAGTATTGTATATTATAGTTTGGTATTGTACTGTAAAATATTGCATTGTAAAGTATTGTATTTTATAGTCTGGTAATGTCCTGAAATATATTGCATTGAACGTATTGTATTTTATAGTTTGGTAGTGTACATTAATATATTGCATTGAACGTATTGTATTTTATAGTTTGGTAGTGTACATTAATATATTGCATTGTAACGTATTGTATTTTATAGTTTGGTAGTGTATTGTAATATATTGCATTGTAACGTATTTTATTTTATAGTATAGTAGTGTACTGTAATATATTGCATTGTAAGGTATTGTATTATATAGTATGGTAGTGTACTTTAATATATTGCATTGTAACGTATTGTATTTTATAGTTTAGTAGTGTCCTGTAATATTTTGCATTGTAACATATTGTATTTTATAGTTTAGTTGTGTCCTGTAATATGTTGCATTATAACGTATTGTATTTTATAGTTTAGTTGTGTCCTGTAATATGTTGCATTGTAACGTTTTGTATTTTATAGTTTAATAGTGTACTGAATATATTGCATTGTAACATATTGTATTTTATAGTTTGGTATTGTAAAGTATTGAATTCTATCATAAAGTATCGTATTTTATAGTATACAATCGTACTGTAAAGAGTTGGATTGTAAAGCATTGTATTGCACTGTAATGTACGGTATTGTAACATATTTTATAGTATAGTATTTTAATGTATTGTAAAGTATTGCATTTTATAGTATGGTATTGTACTGTAATGTATGGTACTGTAACATATTTTATAGTATAGTGTTGTAATTTATTGTAAATTATTGTATTTTATAGTAAATTATTGTACTGTAATGTATTGTTCTGTATTTTGTTGTTCAATATTGTATTGTACTGCAATGTATTGTATTACAACACTGTTTTGCCCAGACACTTTCCTTCCCTTTTCCTCCCATTTCTCTTCCTTTCCCTTCTTTTTTACTCCCATTTCTCTTCCTTTTCCTTTCTTCCCCTCCCCTCCCCTACCATCCCTTCCCCTCCCCTTACCTTCCCTTCTCTTCTCTTTTCTTCTCTTCCCTGTTCCTCCCTTAACTCCCTTCCTCCCTTGTCCTTCCCTTCGCATTGTAAAAAAGGGTTCCAAAGACAACCAGTAACCAAAGACCCTTTTTATGTTGCCCGGCGGTATCGCCTCTATGACCCACCAATGTTAACCAATGAAGAAGCAGGCGCTGGAGACTGGAAGGCAGGAAACGAGGATTTTATTCTCTCCGGAGGAGAACACATCAATTCAGACAGCAAGTATCGTCACGAGGTGCTCTAACCACATCTCTGAGGCCTGGCCTCTTATACTAGGGTTTTATGACCTTTATTGCACATAACACATTCTCGCAACACTTTAGTATTTGAAAGAACATCCTCGGAATCTCCCCTTCAGGCCCGTTCCCACATACATTTACAGTTGGATTCCCCACCCCGGTCACAACAGGTGATGGTTGTCGCACAGCAGGGCATTCCGCCGATTCACGGAATGCATGGGGTTGATCGGATCTCATAGGGTGGGGGCTTTGATCGGCTCGAGGGTCTTTTGATGGGGAGGGGAAGCTTCCTACTGTACGGGGTAATAAACAGTATCCGCAAGGCCAGGTGGCGGCCTGGGAACAAGGAAGACAAACGGGGATACAGGAAAAGGGGGTTTGTATCAAAAGGATCTGAGGCCATGAAAGGAATGAAGGGAGGTGTCGCGCTGGGAACAGGATGGGATTCTGTGTTGAAGCTGCGCTGAAGTGGGGTTTATGACCCAGGGCATGAGAGAGCGGGGGTTGTCAGTGTGCGGGGGGATGCTTGCGAGGTTAAGAGAGAGAGAGACGCGCTGGCTATCAGCGAGGGGCAGGGAGGCCATGGTGCTCAAAATGGCTGCCGCTTACGCGCACGAATGGGCTCGAAAAGGGGGCAAGATGGCGCCGATAATGTTGACGATTTGCAGTCTAATCTTTAACAGTCCTCCCTTTTCAACATATCTTAGCCAACTTGTTTAATCAATGTCAATCTTCATCAAATTCCTAACCTCGGCATCATATATTGCTCTCATATGTTCGTTTCCAAAGTCCACAGTCTTAGGACAAATACAATTTACGCATAATGTACACAGGGGTGGTAGACATTGAATTCCTAAACATAAACCGCATATTACAACCACAGGAATCAGAATAATGGTGAATATTCTCCAGCCCCAGTTCTTAACGGTGCTCCAGAACCACCCACCCAGCGACCATTCTTCTTGTTCTTGGTGGACTTCTGAAGAGAGTCTATGAAGGTGTTCGATGGCCTTGTACACTGAGGGTGAGTTGTCCGGTATGTACGTACAACAGCTGGACCCAATAATGCGGCATGCCCCACCACGATCCGCAAGAACCACGTCCAGGACAAGGCGGTTCTGGAGGGCCACCAAGCGGACCGCTTGAAGTTCAGCGGTGTTGTTAGCAAGGATACCAGCCGTGATGTTCATTGTTGTCTCGACTGCTTGAGTCAGATGTCGGATGGCACGGCTGTTTGCCATCGGGCCCCAGAGGGGGACAAGTCCTTTCATAGCATCGATGAATTGCGCTCCTGTTGAGTCGGCTTGTTCGATGTCCTTGGCTCGTTTTTGTCTGTGATGATTTGCTGGTGCCACATAGGTCGGAGGAAGGACGAAGGAAATGAAACAAGTGCCCCCCCAGCCTTTGGGGAGCCAGGTGTAAGCCTTTGTGCCGCAGACGAAATACGTGTTTGGTGATGCCACAAAGGAGGGTGGGTCGGCGGAGTCCAGAGTTCTGGAAAACCGGCAGGCACTGTGGCCTACCAGCTGAGTCCCAAGCCCTTCCATACACATATGGCCGGTGACGTTGATGACCGACAGGGCCACAGTCAGAGTGGCAGCCGTTCGTTTTTGCAGGTAGGAGAAGGTGGTTCTGGTTGGATTATTGAACACTTGTATTTCAACTTGTTCTTTAGCAGGGATGTCCAAGTGGATTGTGTTGCTGTTGGTCTGTGGGCAGAAGTGTGTCTTTGTTCCGTTCCGCCAGACCCCGTGGTAGAAATGCGTCACGGTTTTGCTGGAGGTGGCATTGTCCTTAAAGCTTTCTTGCAGAAGCATCAGCCAGGCAAGACAGGAGCCGTGAACTGAGAAAGGTGAAGGGATGAATGGTATCGAGTGTCCAGTGGCGTGGGGTAGCAACCCACAGATCCAACAGTTGGTGGCATTGGTGGCAAGGTTGTGCTGGTGAAGTAGTTGTACGAAGGAGTTATTCCAAAATTCCTTTCGCCTCTCTCTGAGTTGGGGAGAGAGCGAAATCAGATAATGTTCCTTCATGGTGGTAGGCTGGACAGTGGTCAGAAACGTTTCGCGAGCAGGTGCATTTTCTTCCACAATCCAGAGTGTGGTCATGAGGAGAAAGCAGAAGAGGATTGTGATGAAGAGTGCAATAGTCTTTGGGCTATGGAGTCTGTCTGCCTTTGGGTTTCTGCGGTGGGTATTTCCTGTTTCCTTCATTATCCTCTTATTTGGCGCTTCCATCATCTTCTTATCTGGCGCTTCCATCATCTTCAAGGGGCTCGGTAGCGGGCAGAACCACAGACTTTGTTTTGCTTCTCTCCGGGTAACCCTTGGTAGTGTTTAGGTCACCGTTCTGAGATTTAACTCAGTCCGTGGTCTACTTAGCCGAGACTCCCTCCTTTCGACGCAGGAAATACCCTTCTTTTGATGGCACTGTGGGATCAGAGAATTTTGAAAGTTCAAGTGTGTCGGTATCAGGATAGCAGGTTAGTGACGGTCGGTCCTTGTTCAGGAGCTCTTCTTGGTTGTCGATGTTTTCGGTCGAGGTCAGGGTCGAGGAGATCTTCTTACAGTGGTGCGCATGCAGCCAGTTGCGTTTCCCCTCCACCCGTAGTGCTGTTCGGGTGGTGATGAGGACTTGCCAGGGGCCCGTCCACCGGGGTTCCAGACTCTTGGCACGCTGGAAGTTCCGGATCAGGATGAAATCCCCAGGCTGAATGGTGTGTCCGGGACCCCTGGAAGTGTCAGGGATGGCATGCAGCACCTGTTGATGGATAACAGACAGCTTCTTAGTTAACTGACATAAGTAATCAGACATTAGGACGTCCGGGACGTCATGAATGGAAGTTGGTTTAGGTGCAGACCAGACATTCATAGGCCGGCCGAAAACAACCTCGTATGGCGTCAAGTGGTGTTTGGTGGGGGTGGAACGCATTGAAAGCAATGCCAGGGGGAGTGCGTCTGGCCATTTCAATCCTGTGGTAGCTACTATTTTGGCCAATTTTAGTTTTAGTGTGGCGTTATGTCGTTCAACTAGTCCAGCAGATTGGGGATGGAAGACTGCGTGGAACTTTTGTTTTACACCCAACCCCTTCAAAATGAGTTGGATAACTTCGGCTACGAAGTGGGGGCCATTGTCGCTCCACAAAATTCGACAAAGGCCGTAACGGGGGAAAAACTCCTTTAACAATACCTTTGCTGTGGCCATAGCAGTGTTGTCACGGGTTGGATATGCTTCCACCCATTTGCTAAATGCGCATACCACCACAAGTACATATTTCAGGCCTTGACATCTGTCCAGTTGGATGTAGTCCATCTGCAGGACTTCAAACGGGTGATTCGGGACCCCAAACCCTCCCCGGGGTACTACAGTTCCTTTCCCGGGATTGTGTTGCAGGCATATCAAACATTGTTGGACCAGGCGTTTGGCGGACTCTGTGATCTTATCATTGTGCCAAACTCTGGAGACAAGTTCAATCATGGGGGCTGATCCTATGTGGGCAGGGGAATGTGCCATAGTCAGTATGGGAATCAGATATGAGTCAGGTAACAGCCATTTGTTTGTGTCTTTTGTTCGCCAGCAGCCTTCGTCATCTTTCAATCCCACCTGTGTCCATTCAGTCAGTTCGTGTTGTGTGCTAGCCATTTGAATGTCTCTGATAGTGTCCCTAGCGTCAGACCATTTTTCTGCTTGTGACCTGGTCACGTACATGCGTGTTGTCGTCCTATTTTCAGCTGTCGTTCGGGCAGTGATGTCGGCTAGTGCATTCCCCTGTCCAATAATGTCCGTCACCTTTTTGTGTGCTTGACATTTGATGACTGCAAGCTTTTTGGGGAGAAGGACGGCTTCGATCAAGGCGGAGACTAGATCCCCGTGCAAAATGGGGGTGCCGTGTGAGGTCAAGAATCCCCTCTCCCTCCAAAGGAGCCCAAAATGGTGAACCACCCCAAAGGCATACTGGCTGTCGGTGTAAATGTTTGCTGTGGTTCCTGCCGCTAGAATACAGGCTCGTGTCAGGGCAATCAGTTCCGCTGCCTGGGCAGATCGTTGCGTTATGCGGGCTGTCTCGACTACAGTTCGAGCCGTGGTGACTGCATAGGCAGCTGAAGTGGTGCCATCGGGGAGTTTGATGCAAGAACCGTCCACCCACAGCTCTCCGTCGGGGTCGGGGAAGGCCGTGTCTCTGAGGTCAACCCTACTTCTGGTCTGTTCGTCTGTGAGGGTCACACAGTCGTGTACAGGGTGTGCATTGGGATCGTTTTCTGGTAAAGGCAGCAGGGTTGCTGGGTTCAGTGTGGTGCATCTCTTCAGAGTGATGTGGGGTGCGAGCAGAGTCAGTTCGTATCCTGTCAGTCGTGCACTCGTCAGGTGTTGCGTTTTGGTTTGGTTTAGGAGGGTGTCAACTGCATGGGGTACCAGTACTGTGAGGGAATTCGAGAGCACGATCCCTTCACTCTGTCGGATAGAGATCGCAGCAGCAGCTACGGCTCGAAGGCAAGCAGGCAGGGCTCTGGCTACAGGGTCGAGAGTGGCTGAGAAGTAAGCGCATGGTCGTTGCTTTGAGCCAATGGACTGGGTCAGGACAGATAAAGCGCACCCCTCCCTTTCATGGGTGTAAAGGGAGAAGGGCTTTGTGTAATCGGGGGTACCTAACACAGGGGCCGAGCAGAGGGCATCTCGTAGTTGCATGAAAGAAGCCTGACACTCAGGGGTCCAAGGGAGTGGGAGAGGGATGTCCCTTGCTAACAATGAAAGCAGTGGTTTTACTACAAGGCTAAAGTTGGGTAACCACTGTCGGCAGAAGGAGGTGAGGCCTAGTAGGGAGCGGACCTGTTTCTGGGTTTTTGGGACGGGGGTGTCAAGAATGGTTTGGATCCGGTCAGGAGTCAATTTCCTTCCGTCTTTGGACAAAAGGTGGCCTAGGTAAGTGACCTGGGGTTGGCAGAATTGCAACTTCTTCTTAGAGACCTTGTGGCCATTTTCTGCGAGGAAATGCAGGAGTTGAATGGTGGCTGTGACAGCTAGTGGAGTGGTGTCGGCTGCCAAGAGGATGTCATCGACATATTGTACTAACACCACTCCATCGGGTAACTGGACTTGATCCAGTTGTCTCTTGAGGGCCTGGCTGTAGATGCTAGGGCTTTCTGTGTAGCCCTGGGGTGCTCGGCAGAACCTATATGAGCGGGCTTTTAGGGTAAAACCGAAGAGATATCGGCTGTCTGGGTGGATGGGGATGGAAAAGAAAGCGTTTTTGAGGTCAATGACAGTGAAGGTGGTGGCAGTGGAGGGAATCAAAGTCAGGATGGTGGTAATGTCCGAGACCACAGGGTACTGGGGTACCACCACTTTGTTGATCTCTCGAAGGTCAATGATGAAGCGGTATGCTTTCTCATCCCCTTCTCCCTGTTTCTTAATGATGGGCAAGATTGGGCTGTTGCAAACGTTGCTAACTACTTCCTCTACCACCCCTGCGTCTATCAGTGATTGGATGATCTCTACCAATGCCTTCTCGCCCTCGGGCGATATCCGATATTGTGGAAGTTTTGGGAGTGTTGCATCTGGTCGAACAGTGATGTGCACTGGGTCAATCATCATGCGCCCTACATCCGAATCCGTTTTGGCCCACAGATACGGAGGCAGAGTGTCGAGCAAGGAAGTGTCAGCGTCGGTGATGGAAAACATGTGTCTGGGGGGGCAATGTCTGAGCAGAACAGGATTGTCGTAAAGGAAAACTCGGACTCCATCTTGAGAACATCTAATCGTTGCTCGGAAGTGTTTCAATAAGTCGAGTCCCATGATTGCGTCAGGGCTATTGGAGGAAAGCAAAAACGTAGTGTCAGTGGTGTTGTTTTCTAAGTCAAAGAGGATTGGGGCGGACAAAGGGTTAGTGGAGGGCGTCCCATCGAAACCTGTCGATGTTATTAGTGAGCCAGACAAGGGTGCCCTTGGAATCAGTCGTTTAGATAATGCACTACGTGTTGCGCCAGTGTCTACCAGGAATGGTGACTTTGTACCCAAGACCTTAGCAGTGACATAAGGGCCTTGCTGGTCAACATGGAGCTCGACTGGATCCCTCCCTTGCCCTAGGCAGTCCTATGCAAAGTCATGAACGTCATCGTAGTCAGATTGCTGGCATTGGTTCTGTCGGGGTCGATCAAATGTGTTTGGTCTACTTGATCTATCATTGGTCGCGCTGTTTGGGGGCCCTCGCTGTGGTCCCCTATTTCTTGGTTCGTTTGCTGAATCTTTAGGATCTCTGTTTCTGGTGAGTTCCAAAAGAACCGGGCACTGAGATTTCCAGTGGCCCGATCCTTTACAGAAGGCACACTGGTCCTCTCTAATGTCTGTACGTCCAATGTGGGGAGTTGAAGCACGGTCTCTGGGAGGTGCCGTTTTAGGGACGTTCATCTGAGGGTTTCCCCGGTATTGGTCTCGTCCCAGAGTTACCCCTTGCAGTTGTGCTATCATCACCCTCTCTTTTAATTCTTTCTTCTTTCTCTCTGTTGTTCTATCGCTTTCGTTTTTCTGATGTTCATAATATTGGGCCATCTGGAGGATAGTCGTAGGTTTGGAGGCTGCCCAACTACTTTCACTGGCCTGCAGTTTCTGCGAGACCTCCGGTGATAAGCCCTTAACGTAATTCTGGACAAACAGATGGTGTCCGGTTGCAGTGGTCAGGTCCTGGCCGCTGTAATCGGAGAACACCGTTTCAAACCGGGAGAAGTATTCCGATACATCCTCCTGAGGTTTCTGGCGACAAGCCGTTACTATCGACCAGTCCACTTTCTTTTCTGGGATCAGGGTTTTTAATTTCTGCACGATTTTATCCGGGAGGTCTAAAATGGCTTTCAAAGGCTTTTGTCCGGGTTCTCGTTGTCTGTCTATGCCATCAAGTTGTGACCAGTTATGTCCAAACAGTTCAGAGTGGTCGACTTTCCGGATTTGCTTCCACACATCAGCTGGTAGACATAACCCGAAAAACAAGTCGATGTCAGCTAGAGTCATAATCGTCGATCCTAGGGCCGTACCTAACTCAGTATAGAAGGCAGTGGGGTTTTTACGTAGGTCAGGCAGAGATTTCCGGAAGGTCAGAATCTCTTGCCGGTCCCATGGTTGGTAGACCCAATTGTACACTACCCTTCCCTTTGCATCTTTGTTGTTTGCGTCATCGTGAGTCCCTTCACCTCGTGGAGGAACCCAGTAAGGAGCAGCCTCTCGTATCGGCATCATAGTGTTAGGTCGTTCAGTTTGCGGGTTGGTTGCTACGGAGGTAGTGGATTCGATTTTCGGCTTTTGTTCAGTGAGGTGGCGGAAAACCTCAAGCGTACGCGTAAGGAGGTCCGTCACATCACTCTCACTCTCATCCCCGATATCAACCTTCCGGTACAGAGTCGTTAGGCTCTGTGGACCTTTTTCTTGATATCGGTCCTCGTATGCATTTAAGACATGGTAACACAGTTGTACAGTGAAGTGTCGTCTGTGACTCCCAGTATAAGAATTAAGTACATCCATGACGGACTCTTCATCCTCCCTCTTCTCTACCAGTATCTTTGCTATCTTGTCGACCCCTGCTCGCTCATGTTTGCTTAGTCTATATGCTCTAGCAGGACCACCCCTTCGGGCTTCCGGGTCGCTCAGCGTTATCGTTTGCGTAGTATCTAATACAAGGAGTTCAGCCGGCACGGAGGCCATGGGGGCTGAAGCCGTGGTGCTACTCTCGGTGGTACCTGGGGATAGTGGGTGCTGGGCTAAGGGTTGGGAAGGGGCATATGGAGGGGGCATGTGGATGATCGGAGGACCTAGCAGCAGATCATCGTCGGTTCGTTGTTTTGAGTGTAATTCAGGGTAGAGCGTGGAGGGAGTTCTAACCAGACACTGGCTTGATGTTTCTATTTCCAGTTTCTGTTTGGTATCCTCTCTTTCTTTTATCTCTTTCTCTAGTTTCTGGGCCGCTAGGTGGGCTGCTTTCCGCAGCTCTTTTCCCAACCTACTCTCGGTTCTCTTTTTGCGTTGTTCGGCTTCTTTTCGCCACATGCCGAAGCTGTCAAGCATAGTGGACGTCGTCTTGTTTTTACCAAGGGCTGTTTCTAGTGCGATTATTCTATCATTTTCGAAGGATCCTATCAGTGGCCACTGACTTTCTCGATCCCTTTTCGTATATTTATGCCATAGCTGGCTATAGGCTATAGCGACTAATCCATGCTTCGTGAACATGTCCTTATTAGGGGTGCCTTCCAGCAGAGCTGGATGGTTCATCCCTAATAAGCGGTCCGGGTTAAACAGGCTACTAACCAGTGGGGAGAAGACAGGCATGACGGATCACAATGGGATAATAGTCAGCACTACCTATCTTATCACTGCGTGCAAAGACTAGACAGAATATTTCTATTCTACGTTGTTTGCACGTAGGGAATACCTCATGAACCAATTCTGAGCAATCAATGTTAGGTCAAAAATAAAAAATCAATATGGTCAATGGGGAGAATAAGTAAGCTCGCTAAGGTTCGCGTCACCTACCCTTTCACTATCTGTAAAGAGGGGACCTATTTTTCCCTGTTTGCAGACAGAGAATCTCCAGAAAACAATCTATAACAGTTAATCAATGGGGGGGGAAGGGGCAATTGTTCAGTAGGGGAGAAAAATAGGTCCGACGGGTGCGTACCTATCCTTCGCTGTTTATAAAGGGAGAGCCTGTTGTTTCTCCGTTTGTAGACAGTGAATCTCCAATAAATTAACAAAAAGTAATACTAGTATTTTCTCAACAATTATCAATCACTTTCAATTATCTATCACTTTCGCAATTCGTCGTGTTTACACGACCTTACCCGGACCGCATGGACAGTTTCTTGTCTTCCGAATCCAGCGCCCGATCGTCCTCTTCTCTCCGTACTTCTCGTGGCACTCCTGATGGTTCCCAGTCAGGACTCGAGAGAGGTCTGTTCGGAACCAGTGAAGTTCGGATGATCGGCTGTCAGACGAGGGTCTATCGGACAGGGTACCTTCCGATCGTTGCAGTCGTTCACTCTGTCGTCAGGACCTCTCCCACTGGATCCACGAGTCGCTGATGGGCCCCACGTTTGGGACGCCAATTGTAAAAAAGGGTTCCAAAGACAACCAGTAACCAAAGACCCTTTTTATGTTGCCCGGCGGTATCGCCTCTATGACCCACCAATGTTAACCAATGAAGAAGCAGGCGCTGGAGACTGGAAGGCAGGAAACGAGGATTTTATTCTCTCCGGAGGAGAACACATCAATTCAGACAGCAAGTATCGTCACGAGGTGCTCTAACCACATCTCTGAGGCCTGGCCTCTTATACTAGGGTTTTATGACCTTTATTGCACATAACACATTCTCGCAACACTTTAGTATTTGAAAGAACATCCTCAGAATCTCCCCTTCAGGCCCGTTCCCACATACATTTACAGTTGGATTCCCCACCCCGGTCACAACAGGTGATGGTTGTCGCACAGCAGGGCATTCCGCCGATTCACGGAATGCATGGGGTTGATCGGATCTCATAGGGTGGGGGCTTTGATCGGCTCGAGGGTCTTTTGATGGGGAGGGGAAGCTTCCTACTGTACGGGGTAATAAACAGTATCCGCAAGGCCAGGTGGCGGCCTGGGAACAAGGAAGACAAACGGGGATACAGGAAAAGGGGGTTTGTATCAAAAGGATCTGAGGCCATGAAAGGAATGAGGGAAGGTGTCGCGCTGGGAACAGGATGGGATTCTGTGGTGAAGCTGCGCTGAAGTGGGGTTTATGACCCAGGGCATGAGAGAGCGGGGGTTGTCAGTGTGCGGGGGGATGCTTGCGAGGTTAAGAGAGAGAGAGACGCGCTGGCTATCAGCGAGGGGCAGGGAGGCCATGGTGCTCAAAATGGCTGCCGCTTACGCGCACGAATGGGCTCGAAAAGGGGGCAAGATGGCGCCGATAATGTTGACGATTTGCAGTCTAATCTTTAACAGCTTCACTTCCCTTCCCTTTACTCCCCTTCCCCTTCCCTTCCCTTACCTTCTTGGGCATAGGGACCAGGAGGAGAGGGGAGAGTAGCAGCTCTTCCCCTGCAATGGCAAGCAGATGTCCAAAGGAACGCTAACATTCTTAGAAAAAAACTTTTTTTAAAGCCTAAAACAAACCCCATTGAAAAGTTGCACTAGAAAATGACAACTTGCCAATGTGGCAGGACATGAACTAGGTTACTTATAAGTGACCGGTACAAATGGGTGCACAATGCACGAGCCCCCTTGCACACAGGATTTGTACTATAATCAGCCAATGTTTCTGCACCCAGAGACAAACATGGGGAATAACTTGTGCATCCTGTAACTGCACCCATTTCAGTGCATGATTACTGTTGGTGCCCGAGTTTACCTGGACCATTAGCAACACTTACAACCTGGGGGTGACTTCCCGTGTAAGCGCATAGAGGCCCAGTCACAAGTACAGCGCCTTGTTCTCACCACAGAGGCCCAGTCACCAGTACAGCGCCCAGTTCTCCCCACAGAGGCCCAGTCACCAGTACAGCGCCCAGTTCTCCCCACATAGGCCCAGTCACCAGTACAGCGCCCAGTTCTCCCCACAGATGCCCTGTCACAAGTACTTATATGATTGTACGATTGCTTAAAGGGTCAGTTTGTCCGGAACAAACACCAAAGTTTCATTAGACAACACCAATCAATGCAATTTGTAAGTATGGAAAACACAGGAAATCCTACTAGTTTGCAAGTATAAATTTTATGAAAGCAATTAAAAGGGAGTACAAACACATGAAATCAATCAGCAAGAAGTCACGGAAAGAAGTAAAATTGAATTAACCGAGCAGTACATGTATAAACTGCATTGATTGGTGTTGTCTAATGACACTTTGGTGTTTGTTCCAGACGGGCTGACCCTTTAAGCCATCGTACAATCATATAAGTTTGTTTCAAATAAATTCCCTTGTAGGCAACCTTTACCTTTCATTGCATTGCCCAAGCCTCCACGGGTACATTGGGTCTCCCAAATTATTGACTGTCACCAGTGCAGAGCCCAGTTCTCCCCACAGAGGCCCAGTCACCAGTACAGCGCGCAGTTCTCTCCGCAGAGGCCCAGTCACCAGTACAGTGCTGCGCTCTCCCCACAGAGGCCCAGTCACCAGTACAGCGCCTAGTTCTCACCACAGAGGCCCAGTCACCAGTGCAGTGCCCAGTTCTCACCAGAGAGGCCCGGTCACCAGTACAGCGCTGAGTTCTCCCCACAGAGGCCCAGTCACCGGTACAGCGCCGAGATCTCCCCACAGAGGCCCAGTCACCGGTACAGCGCCCAGTTCTCCTCACTGAGGCCCGGTCACCAGTACAGCGCCTTGTTCTCCCCATAGAGGCCCAGTCACCAGTACAGCGCCTTGTTCTCCCCATAGAGGCTGAGTCAACAGTGCAGCACCATGTTCTCACCACAGAGGCCCAGTCACCAGTACAGCGCCTTGTTCTCTCCGTAGAGGCCCAGTCACCAGTACAGCGCCTTGTTCTCACCACAGAGGCCCAGACACCAGTACAGCGCCCTGTTCTCCCCATAGAGGCCCAGTCACCAGTACAGCGCCTTGTTCTCACCACAGAGGCCCAGACACCAGTACAGCGCCTTGTTCTCACCACAGAGGCCTAGTCACCAGTACAGCACCTTGTTCTCCCCATAGAGGTTGAGTCAACAGTGCAGCACCATGTTCTCACCACAGAGGCCCAGTCACCAGTACAGCACCTTGTTCTCACCACAGAGGCCCAGACACCAGTACAGCGCCTTGTTCTCACCACAGAGGCCCGGTCACCGGTACAGCGCCTTGTTCTCTCCGTAGAGGCCCAGTCACCAATACAGCGCTTTGTTCTCCCCATAGAGGCCCAGTCACCAGTACAGCGCCTTGTTCTCCCCATAGAGGCCCAGTCACCAGTACAACGCCCAGTTCTCCCCACAGAGGCCCGGTCACCGGTACTGCGCCTTGTTCTCCACACAGAGGCCCGGTCACCGGTACAGCGCCCAGTTCTCCCCACAGAGGCCCAGTCACCAGTACAGCGCCTTGTCCTCCCCACAGAGGCCTGGTCACCGGTACAGCGCCCAGTTCTCCCCACAGAGGCCGAGTCACCAGTACAGCGCCTTGTTCTCCCCACAGAGGCCCGGTCACCGGTACAGCGCCCAGTTCTCACCACAGAGGCCGGGCCACCGGTACAGCGCCTTGTTCTCCCCACAGAGGCCCCGGTCACCGGGACAGCGCCCAGTTCTCCCCACAGAGGCCCAGTCACCAGTACAGCGCCTTGTTCTCCCCACAGAGGCCCAGTCACCAGTACAGCGCCTTGTTCTCCCCACAGAGGCCCGGTCACCGGTACAGCGCCCAGTTCTCACCATAGAGGCCCAGTCACCAGTACAGCGCCTTGTTCTCCCCATAGAGGCCCGGTCACCGGTACAGCGCCCAGTTCTCACCATAGAGGCCCAGTCACCAGTACAGCGCCTTGTTCTCCCCATAGAGGCCCGGTCACTGGTACAGCGCCCAGTTCTCCCCACTGAGGCCCAGTCACCAGTACAGCGCCCAGTTCTCCCCACAGAGAAATGGTCTCCAGTACAGCGCCTTGTCCTCCCCACTGAGGCCCAGTTACCAGTACAGCGCCCAGTTCTCCCCACAGAGGCCCGGTCACCGGTACAGCGCCCAGTTCTCCCCACAGAGGCCCGGTCACCGGTACAGCGCCCAGTTCTCCACACTGAGGCCCGGTCACCAGTACAGCGCCCAGTTCTTCACACAGAGGCCCAGTCACCAGTACAGCGCCCAGTTCTCACCATAGAGGCCCAGTCACCAGTACAGCGCCTTGTTCTCCCCATAGAGGCCCGGTCACCGGTACAGCGCCCAGTTCTCACCATAGAGGCCCAGTCACCAGTACAGCGCCTTGTTCTCCCCATAGAGGCCCGGTCACTGGTACAGCGCCCAGTTCTCCCCACTGAGGCCCAGTCACCAGTACAGCGCCCAGTTCTCCCCACAGAGAAATGGTCTCCAGTACAGCGCCTTGTCCTCCCCACTGAGGCCCAGTTACCAGTACAGCGCCCAGTTCTCCCCACAGAGGCCCGGTCACCGGTACAGCGCCCAGTTCTCCCCACAGAGGCCCGGTCACCGGTACAGCGCCCAGTTCTCCACACTGAGGCCCGGTCACCAGTACAGCGCCCAGTTCTTCACACAGAGGCCCAGTCACCAGTACAGCGCCCAGTTCTCACCACAGAGGCCCAGTCACCAGTATAGCGCCCAGTTCTCATCACAGAGTCTCGATCACCGGTACAGCGCCCAGTTCTCCCTGCAATGAGACCACTGCAGAGAAACCTCACACAGAGGTGCTCTGGCGTGCTTCCTGATATATAAATACCACATACATACACGGAATGTCGAAAGCATGCTTGCTCACAAATTATTACAATTAAATCTAATTTTATAGCATTTTGAAAGAATGCCCTGAACCGAAACAAGGGCTCAATTTTGCGGTGAATTGGGATGGGGCCAAGTCAGAGCTGGCTGGGTGGAGGCGCGCGGCGCCGGCGGCCATTATGCGGCCAACACAATGTGGCAAGGCAGTCATAACACCACCAAATCTCCATTGCACATTTTTATTTATTAATTTGTCCATATTATATTGACCTCCGGAGAATAGGTTTAACGAGTATTTTAAGGATTTATGGCGCAGGGCAAATAAATGAGGTGTTTGCAATCTGCCCCCGGGGTCGAGGTAATGACGTGTTCTGCTGTTTCCAGACGCTCTGTAGCGCCTCAGAAGTGCAGCGCGCGGATTGTTTGTCTAACACACTCGCCCGCCTTCTGGGGTGATTTTATCACTTCCTGTGACTGCCGTGAAATTTGGGTTATTTTTAACCCATTTGTTCGCGATTACTACTAGATCCGACATACGTGAGCCCGCTTCGTGTCTGCAGTTAATTCACCCGGGTTCAGCTGACAACATTTATTGACCTGCAGTAAAGCGCCTCCTTTAGTGAAGCCCCGCAGGGTGTTAAGGCGCTGCCGGAGTCAGTGTGTGTTTAGGAAGATTGTGTGTATTATTTCGTAAAACAGCATCTGTGTTGAGATAGATGGTCAGAATTATTTAGGGATAGTGTCTCTGTATTCAGGTAGTCAATACTATTTAATTACTGTGGCTCTTGTGTTTAGATTGTCAGGATTATTTAGTGAGTGTCTCTCTGTATTTAGATACAATGTCAGTCAGTATTAATTAGCGAGTGTGTCTCTGTGGTTAGATAGATTGTCAGTATTATTTAGTGAGTGTGCCTCTGTCTTTATTTAGTGAGTGTGTCTCTGTGTTTAGGTAGATTGTCAGTATTAATTAGTGAGTGTGCCTCTGTGTTTATTTAGTGAGTGTGCCTCTGTGTTTAGATAGATTGTCAGTATTAATTAGTGAGTGTGTCTCTGTGGTTAGATAGATTGTCAGTATTATTTAGTGAGTGTGCCTCTGTCTTTATTTAGTGAGTGTGTTTCTGTGTTTAGGTAGATTGTCAGTATTAATTAGTGAGTGTGCCTCTGTGTTTATTTAGTGAGTGTGCCTCTGTGTTTATTTAGTGAGTTTACCTCTGTGTTTATTTAGTGAGTGTGCCTCTGTGTTTAGAAAGATTGTCAGTATTAATTAGTGAGTGTGTCTCTGTGTTTAGATAGATTGTCAGTATTATTTAGTGAGTGTGCCTCTGTGTTTATTTAGTGAGTGTACCTCTGTGTTTATTTAGTGAGTGTGTCTCTGTGTTTAGATAGATTGTCAGTATTATTTAGTCAGTGTGCCTCTGTGTTTATTTAGTGAGTGTACCTCTGTGTTTATTTAGTGAGTGTGCCTCTGTGTTTAGATAGATTGTCAGTATTAATTAGTGAGTGTGTCTCTGTGTTTAGATAGATTGTCAGTATTATTTAGTGAGTGTGCCTCTGTGTTTATTTAGTGAGTGTACCTCTGTGTTTATTTAGTGAGTGTGCCTCTGTGTTTAGATAGATTGCCAGTATTATTTAGTGAGTGTGCCTCTGTGTTTATTTAGTGAGTGTACCTCTGTGTTTATTTAGTGAGTGTGTATCTGTGTTTAGATAGATTGTCAGTATTAATTAGTGAGTGTGTCTCTGTGTTTAGAAAGATTGTCAGTATTTTTTAGCGAGTGTGCCTCTGTGTTTATTTAGTGACTAAATAAACACAGAGGCACATTCACTAAATAATACTGACAATCTATCTAAACACAGAGACACACTCACTAAATAAACACAGAGGTACACTCACTAAATAAACACAGAGGCACACTCACTAAATAAACACAGAGGCACACTCACTAAATAATACTGACAATCTATCTAAACACAGAGGCACACTCACTAAATAATACTGACAATCTATCTAAACACAGAGGAACACTCACTAAATAAACACAGAGGTACACTCACTAAATAAACACAGAGGCACACTCACTAAATAATACTGGCAATCTATCTAAACACAGAGGCACACTCACTAAATAAACATTTTAGTGAGTGTGCCTCTGTGTTTATTTAGTTAATGTTCCTCTGTGTTTAGATAGATTGTCAGTATTATTTAGTGAGTGTGCCTCTGTGTTTATTTAGTCACTAAATAAACACAGAGGCACACTCACTAAATAATACTGACAATCTATCTAAACACAGAGGCACACTCACTAAATTTTAGTGAGTGTGCCTCTACGTTCATTTAGTGAGTGTTCCTCTGTGTTTAGATAGATTGTCAGTAGTATTTAGTGAGTGTGCCTCTGTGTTTATTTAGTGAGTGTTCCTCTGTGTTTATTTAGTGAGTGTTCCTCTGTGTTTAGATAGATTGTCAGTATTATTTAGTGAGTGTGCCTCTGTGTTTAGATAGATTGTCAGTATTATTTAGTGAGTGTGCCTCTGTGTTGATTTAGTGAGTGCACCTCTGTGTTTAGATAGATTGTCAGTATTATTTAGTGAGTGTGTCTCTGTGTTTATTTAGTGAGTGTGCCTCTGTGTTTAGATAGATTGTCAGTATTATTTAGTGAGTGTGCCTCTGTGTTTATTTAGTGAGTGTGCCTCTGTGTTTATTTAGTGAGTGTTCCTCTGTGTTTAGATAGATTGTCGGTATTATTTAGTGAGTGTGCCTCTGTGTTTATTTAGTGAGTGTGCCTCTGTGTTTAGATAGATTGTCAATATTATTTAGTGAGTGTGCCTCTGTGTTTATTTAGTGAGTGTGCCTCGGTGTTTAGATAGATTATCAGTATTATTTAGTGAGTGTCCCTCTGTGTTTATTTAGTGAGTGTGCCTATGTGTTTATTTAGTGAGTGTTCCTCTGTGTTTAGATAGATTGTCAGTATTATTTAGTGAGTGTGCTTCTGTGTTTATTTAGTGAGTGTGCCTCTGTGTTTATTTAGTGAGTGTTCCTGTGTTTAGATAGATTGTCAGTATTATTTAGTGAGTGTGCCTCTGTGATTATTTAGTGAGTGTGCCTCTGTGTTTAGATAGATTGTCAGTATTATTTAGTGAGTGTGCCTCTGTGTTTAGATAGATTGTCAGTATTATTTAGTGATTGTGTCTCTGTGTTTAGTTAGATTATCAGTAGTTTTCACTGAGTGTGACACTGTATTTAGATAGATTGTCAGTATGTTTTAGTGAGTGTGTTTCTTTGTTTAGTCAGTATTATTTAGTGATTGTGTCTCTGTGTTTAGATAGATTATCAGTAGCTTTCACTGAGGTGTGCCTCTGTGTTTAGATAGATTGTCAGTCTTATTTAGTGAGTGTGCCTCTGTGTTTAGATAGATTGTCAGTATTATTTAGTGAGTGTGCCTCTGTGTTTATTTAGTGAGTGTGCCTCTGTGTGTATTTAGTGAGTGTGCCTCTGTGTTTATTTAGTGAGTGTGCCTCTGTGTTTAGATAGATTGTCAGTATTATTTAGTGATTGTGTCTCTGTGTTTAGATAGATTATTAGTAGTTTTCACCGAGTGTGCCTCTGTGTTTATTTAGTGAGTGTGCCTCTGTGTTTATTTAGTGAGTTGCCTCTGTGTTTAGATAGATTGTCAGTATTATTTAGTGAGTGTGCCTCTGTGTTTATTTAGTGAGTGTGCCTCTGTGTTTATTTAGTGAGTGTTCCTCTGTGTTTAGATAGATTGTCAGTATTATTTAGTGAGTCTGCCTCTGTGTTTATTTAGTGAGTGTGCCTCTGTGTTTAGATAGATTGTCAGTATTATTTAGTGAGTGTGCCTGTGTGTTTAAATAGATTGTCAGTATTATTTAGTGATCGTGTCTCTGTGTTTAGGTAGATTATCAGTAGTTTTCACTCAGTGTGACACAGTATTTAGATAGATTGTCAGTATGTTTTAGTGAGTGTGTTTCTTTGTTTAGTCAGTATTATTTAGTGATTGTGTCTCTGTGTTTAGATAGATTATCAGTAGTTTTCACTGAGTGTGCCTCTGTGTTTAGATAGATTGTCAGTATTATTTAGTGAGTGTGCCTCTGTGTTTAGATAGATTGTCAGTGTTATTAAGTGAGTGTGCCTCTGTGTTTATTTAGTGAGTGTTCCTCTGTGTTTATTTAGTGAGTGTGCCTCTGTGTTTATTTAGTGAGTGTGCCTCTGTGTTTAGATAGATTGTCAGTATTATTTAGTGAGTGTGCCTCTGTGTTTATTTAGTGAGTGTGCCTCTGTGTTTAGATAGATTGTCAGTATTATGTAGTGAGTGTGCCTCTGTGTTTATTTAGTGAGTTTGCCTCTGTGTTTATTTAGTGAGTGTGCCTCTGTGTTTAGATAGATTGTCAGTATTATTTATTTAGTGTGCCTCTGTGTTTATTTAGTGAGTGTGCCTCTGTGTTTATTTAGTGAGTGTTCCTCTGTGTTTAGATAGATTGTCAGTATTATTTAGTGAGTGTTCCTCTGTGTTTAGATAGATTGTCAGTATTATTTAGTGAGTGTGCCTCTGTGTTTAGATAGATTGTCAGTATTATTTAGTGAGTGTTCCTCTGTGTTTAGATAGATTGTCAGTATTATTTAGTGAGTGTGCCTCTGTGTTTAGACAGATTGTCAGTATTATTTAGTGAGTGTGCCTCTGTGTTTAGATAGATTGTCAATATTAGTTAGCTAGTGTGCCTGTGTGTTTAGATAGAAGGTATGTTTAGTGTGTGTGTGTCTCTGTGTTTGGATAGATTGTAAGTATTATTTAGTGAGTGTGCCTCTGTGTTTATTTAGTGAGTGTGCCTCTGTGTTTAGGTAGATTATCAGTAGTTTTCACTGAGTGTGACACTGTATTTAGATAGATTGTCAGTATGTTTCAGTGAGTGTGTTTCTTTGTTTAGTCAGTATTATTTTGTGAGTGTGCCTCTGTGTTTAGATAGATTGTCCGTATTATTTAGTGAGTGTGCCTGTGTGTTTAGATAGAAGGTATGTTTAGTGTGTGTCACTGTGTTTGGATAGATTGTAAGTATTATTTATTGAGTGTGCCTGTGTCAAGATAGTCAGGATTATTTCGTGAGTTGCCTTTGTGTTGCAGAGATTGTGAGTATTATTTAGCGAGTGTCTGAATTTTGATAGTTTGCAAGTTTGATATAGGGAGTATAAATATGTGTTTAGAAAGAGAATGAGCACTGTTTTGCGAGTGTGTGTTTCTGTAAAGAGTATGTGTATTATTTAGTGAGTGTGCCCCTTTATTTAGAGAGAGTGTCAGTATTGTTTATTCAGTGAGTGTCTAAATCAATCATTCAGGATTTATAAAGCACGGCTAATCACCCGACAGAATATCCAGGCGCTCCCAGGCCTCGAAGGCTTATTTGAACAGCCAGGTCTTGAGGGCAATTTTGAATTCCAGCGGTGAGGTGATGGCCCAGAGGTGCGTTAGGAGGCTGTCCAGGTCTTTGCTGCGATGTGTGAGTAGGAGCGTCCTCCACATCTGCTTCGGTAGATGCGGAGAGTATGGAAAGTGAGGCTTAGCGTAGTCTTCCCGGTGGTTGGTGGAGGTTCAGGCGGTGGTTAATGTAGGCGGGTCCTTGGTTAGTAGAGCCTTGTGTGCGTGGGTCAGCAGCTTGAATTGGCATTTCTTCTGTACGGGGAGCCAGTGGATTTGTCTGAGGTGGGATGTGATGTGGGTTCCTCTGGGAAGGTAAAGAAGGAGTCTGGCTATGGCTTCTGCATGGTCTGAAGTCTCTGTAGGATGCGTGCAGCGATTCCTACATAGAGAGCGTTGCCGTAGTGCAGTTGGCTGGTGATTTCGGCCTGTGTTACGGTGCGTCTCGTGTGTCGGGATAGCTACTTGAAGACCTTATGTAACATGCACAGAGAGAGGAAGAAGGCAAAGGTGACAGTGTTGATCTGTGATTTCATGGTGTGCTTGTTGCCTATGGTGATTCTGAGGTTTCCTGCGTAGTTGGAGGGAGTGGGTGCATGACCTCGGTCCGATGGCCACCAGGAATTGTTCTATGTGTTGCTGCTGCTGCCAAAGATCAGTTCTTCCATCTTGTTTGTTTTCAGGCACAGGCAGTTGTTCTTCATCCAGTTGGTGACGCTTGTCACGCATCTGTGGAAGTTGGTTCTGATAGTGGTGGGGTTGTCAGTGGGGGAGAGAATGGGGTTGGTGTCGTCTGCATAGGAAATGACGTTGAGACTGTAGGATCTGACAATTTTGGCCAATAATAGGGCCATTGATGCATTGAAGAGCATGGAGCTGAGACATGGAGCCCTGGAAAACACCACCGGTGATCACCTTGGGGTCAGAGGTGAAAGGTGGGGGGTGGATTGTCTTGTTCTTCCAGTGAGGAAGGAGGCGATCTGTCTGAGCGTGTCCCCTTGGATGCCGATGTGGTGGAGTCTTTCGATCAGCGTACAGTGGGATATGGTGTTGAGGGATGCCGAGAAGTTGAGCAGGATCAGAGCTGCTGTTTCTCCTCAGTCAAGCAGTTTTGATGTCATCAGTGGTTGTGATGAGGCAAGTTTCAGTGCTGTGATTGCTGCAGAAGCTGGATTGGGAGGTGTCGAGTAGCTTGTTCTGCTCCAGGTATGTCATGAGTTGCTTCTTGATGATCTTTTCTTGTACCTTCGTTGGGAATAGGAGCAGGGAGATTATACATCGTTTTTGAGTTTGCTGGGATTGGCAGGGTGGGTTTTGAGTAGTGGTCTGACTTCGACGTACTTCCAGGCATCAGGCAATGTTCAGTGGCGATAGAGGTGCTGAGGAGGGTCATGACTGATCCTTTGGTTTCTGAAGTTGAAGATGTGGTGGGGCCATAGATCATTGGGAGCTATAGAGTGAATGGATTTCATGGTGGAGGTTGTGTCCTGGGTGGAGAGGAGGTTCCAGGTGGTCAGTCTGCGGTACGTGTCAGTTGCACTGATGGCGTATCTGTTGAGGAAGTCTGTAGATGTGGATTAGGGTTTGAAGGTTTTGTATATGGTAAAATCTTGTCATGGAAGAAGTCGGCCAGAACGTCGCACAACTCCTGTGAGGGTGTGATGTTGTTTTCACTCGCAGCTGGGTTAAAGATTTCCTTAACGATGTTGAAAACTTTTTTAGTGTTGTTGGTACTGGCTTTGATGTGTGCAGCTAAGGCTATCCTCAGTTGGCGGTGGTAGAGGTTGAGGGAGGTCTTGAAGGCTGCCCTGTTGGAGGTGTCTTTGCTGGCTCCTCCCCAACTGTTTGCTGTCTTGTTTTGCTGTTCTAAGTTCTTGTGTATACAGATGGCCTTTTTGGAGGATTTCCCTGAAAGTTGCTCTTGATGGGGACTATGTTGTCAGTACAATTGGGGATCTAGACTTTGAAGTTCTTCACTCTGGGTTAGAGGTATTGAGAGCGTCCGTTCAGCTGGTCTCTGATATTTTATTTCACTTCGGGTGAGGGGGGCTGGTTTTCTTGGTGGTGGTGGTGTGGGGCTGGAGATGCAGAAATGGACAATGGAGTGATTGGTCCATGCGAGTTCTGTGATGTGGCTGTATTTGACATGGTTCCCGGGGGTCAAAACGGGGTCCAGCATGTGTCCTGTGGTGTGTGTAAGGTTATGGACAATCTGGGTCAATCTGAGGCTGCTTATACTGTCGAAAAGGTGTGGGGTGTTGTAATTGGGGTAGTCAATGTGGAAATGTAGTTTGCAGAGGAAGATTTAGTCCTTGGAGTCTGAGGCTAGGGGTTCAATTAATTGTGCGATAGTGTTGCAGAAGCTGTAGCGTGGGCCAGGGGGGTGGGTAAGCGAGGGTGCCTCTGATGGTTGTCTTGTCATCCAGGTGGAGTTAAAAGTTGAGATGTTCCATAGGGGTGGTGGTATTGTCGGTGGTGGACTGTGTGGTCTCTTTGTGGATGACGGCTGTTCCTCCTCCAGGCTTGTTGGTGTGGTCCTGGTGAATGATTTTATATCCGTCGAGGATCACATATATGCCTGGGGTGGATGTGGTGTTGAGCCAGTTCTCAGAGAGGAAGCCGATATTGGTTGAGCAGGTTGTGATGAGGTTTCTTATTTCGGTGGAGTGCTTATATAGTGAGCATGAGTTGAGAAAGGAGCATGCGAGTTGGCGTTTTTGTTCAGGTGGTGTCTGTGGTGTGTTCGGGTGGGGCTAGTTGGTGGGCTGGTGTATGTGCAGTGGCAGTGGGTGCAGGTGAAAGGTCCTACCATGGAGCATGGGTCGGCAGTGTTTGTTGCTGCATCCAGGGTCGAGGGGGTAGAGCTCAGCGATGGTGTATCTTCAAGGGGTGGGGGTGGCGGGAGTCCCAGAGGTCATAAAGCTGGGCACATTTCAGGCATGGACGGGCGGGCTGTGTGTGTGGCTCTTAGTGTCTGTGTTTAGATAGATTGTGAGTATTATTTAGTGAGTGTGAATATGTGTATAAAAGGATAGTGAGTGTTCTTTAGTGAAGGTATTTGTTTACCCTTATTGTGTGCATTTTTTAGTGAGTGTACATTTGTTTAGATAGACTCTGCGTGCTATTTAGTGAGTACGTAACTGTTTTTATTAAGGTTGTAAGTGCTATTTATCAAGTGTACATGTGGGTTTGAAAGATCTCAATGAGAGCAATGGAGTCTGTACAGAAAGTATTCAAAAACAGTACAGGGCACCTGTGCTATTAGGGGACAGTGATGTGAGGCTGACGCACCCCATCAGGCTCAGCCAATAGTGTGAGAGGCTGCTGGAGTACGCATGGGTGTGGTAGTGTCATGAGCGTGTTAAACGTGTCTTCCCTTCTGAATGGGCCATGTTTTGGAGGGGAGGCAGAGTTCCTTTCCGTGTGGTCTGGGTGCAATGATGTGCTCTCTGGCTGGCATGCTGTGACGCAACATGAGGAGATGATGGACGGAGTGCTGAAAATGTTCAGACACTCACCCCCAGTCACAGATCTGGGTTTAATCCATCATCATTCTTTAGCTCACTCCACCACCCCAGTTCAGACATGGCCATATGCAAAACAGTCTGACCCTGTGGCTCATGGGAATAGTCCAGCCCGAACTGCCAAGCCATGTCTTCCATGGACCAAAAAGAAGCATCCTGGGATCGGTTTCTGGCATTTCAGCCGTCAGCAGCCAGGCTAGCTTGAATCCAGTGGCAAAGTGAACAAGGGACCCACATCAGGGCATACCCTGCGAACATAGGGCGAACAAAGCAAACACAAGGAGATGATGGACGGAGTGCTGAAACTTTTCAAACACTCACTCCCAGTCACAGATCTGGGCTGAATCCATCATCATTCTTTAACCAACTTCGCCATCCCAGTTCAAATATAGCAATATGCAAATCAGTCTTAACCCTGTGCCTCATGGGAACAGTCCAGCCTGAACTGCCAAGACATGTCTTCTCTGGACCGGAAATAAGCATCCTGGGATTGGTTTCTGGGTAACACCCTACATCAGCCAGGCTGTCTTGAATCCAGTGGAAAAGTGAGCAAGGGACCCACGTCTGGGCATACCGTGCCAACTTAGGGTAAACAAAGCAAACAAAAGGAGAGGATGGACGGAGCCCTGAAACTTTTCAGACACTCACCCCCAGTCACAGATCTGGGTTGAATCCAGTGCCATTTCTGCTCTCAGTGACTCAACACTTGGCAACAACAGTAGATGAACTGTTGCCCACAGATCCTGCCTACTTGGCCCTCTGGAGTGAGAAGAGCTGAGAGGGAAGATACCACCTCCCATGGATTACACTGGTAGATCAAATCACCTATAGCATGGAACAAACCAACTAAGAAGGATTTGTTATCTACATGTGAAGAAGGGTTAGTGTAACAGTGTATTAGGCTAGACACTAGCCTATCCTAGGGCCCTAGTACTCGCAGCGCCCACCCACCCAGGAGGGCACTCTATTCCCACTTTAAAGACATGCTGCTTATCACAGAGGGCACTGCAGAGGTACTGAGAGATGAGGTGATTGAAGGAATGTACCAGCAGCTCTTGGCTCCACCGAAGGCAGTGAGGGGTGAGCCTGGACTAGAGATGCTGCTGAGAGCAGGCCAGGATGACCCAAGGAAGCACGAGGAATGGTTACACGCAGAGCCCCAGCAGCTGACAAGGGGATGGAAGGTGGTCGATGAGGCAGAAGCGTGCAAGGAGGAATGTGCCATCCCTAGAGTCTGTCATGGCGGGCGCACCTCACAAGATCAGGGCTGCTTCACATGATGGGGCTTAGTGAGACCTTACAAATGACGCAGCCGCGGCTCCTCCCAGCTCTTCGTTAACATAGCACATAACTGTCGTGAGCCACCCGGCCGCTACAATACTTTGTTACCACATGTACCCTGAGGGTGGACTTGGCCCAAAGGTTATAAATAAAGGTGCCTATGCCGCTCAGGGCTAGTGTACGCAGGACCCACCTAAAGTGTGGTGCTGCCGGGCCTGCCACCAGGCTGGGCCCTGGGTTTTGACCCCCTACAATAACGTGTATTTATAAAGCACATGTTTACACATAAGGGTTTCTTGGCGCTGAATAACAGTTGTTTTTTGTTACTCAACTCAATGGTATGCATTTTATCAACCTCTGAAGGATGAAAGGTTGAATGGGCCAACTAGAATTTGAACCTGTGACCATGAGGTCAAACAGTGGACACAAGAGTCTACTAAGCCACCAGACCCAGCAGGTCCACCAGAAGGAAAAGACAGAGAAACCCTGTAGCTGGTTCCTCATCTACATTCCTCTCCGGAGGACCTTTCCTCAGAAAAGGCACTTTCGGAGGAATCTGTTTCCTATTTCTCCTTCTCTCCCTTGTTGCCCATGTTAGTTTAGGTCAGACGGCAATTGATTTACCAAACCCTGGCGTAATGTGTCACAGTAGTGTTGCAAGTGTTTAAATGTGTTGAGGTGATGGCTTCTTCCACCATATGTCACTTCATATAAGTGCATAACCTGGCCTTGCACCCGCACCATGCCCCACAGAGCATCGCGTGTGACAGGCACCCTCGCAAGACCTTCCACCACTCTTAAATATAGCTTTGTTGAGGGTGGTAGGTGTGTCTGAAGTTCCGCACGTCTTCGACATTACTCTGGTCTTAAGAATGTGTCTCCATGTTAAGTATCAACTAGCCATTATGGCTCGCAGGCCTCGGCAGAGAATTGTGCTAGGTATCTGTCGGCCTCTTTGCAAGTCTATATACAAGTCTGGTATAATCAGCGATTGGCCAACTGACCTGGTAAAGGATTCAAGTCCTAATAGTGATTGGGCCTCCTAGCGTGCAGCGCCTAGAATGGGAACCCCTTTCTCACGAGCACACCAGGAATCAGGCTCCCCACTGCGCTTCTCAGGGCAGAAATCTTCACAAACTGGTTTCCAATATCTGAGGAAACCACTTGATGTAATTTTTCTGGGTCAATGCATTTTCTTAGATCTTTCTGAGAGCAGCATCTGGATTGGCTACAGGGGAGTTTGGGAGCCTGTGCAGTGCAGCAGAAGAGCCCAGAGTCTGTGTGCGGCAGGTAAGTGGTTTTACTTATTAATTCAATTTTCTTCCTTGCCTCCCTCTCCTATGCCCACCACTCTGCCCTGACACCAGCCACCACTGGTGACCGCTCAGTTGGGATTTGCCGGAACAGTCCTGGTTTTTCACTACCTGTCACGGTAAACTTGAATGAAATTAGGAGGACTAGGTTTTCACAGAAGGTGTACTAAATACAGAGGAAATCAAGAGTTCCTGTGTCCTAGTGTGAATTAGTACCTTTATCCAAAATAATTTATCTAAGAAAGATGACAGACTGTATAAAAGTTGCATTCTGCTATCCTTTGTGCTGCATGGTATTTTCTATGGTGTCCGAGAGCTTCAATTCAGTCAATCTGTGACCACTGATTGATTCGAAATGTTAGTCCTACTTCTATGTTTGTGATTTTTCCTGGTTTCAGTTTAAAAATGTAGTCACACTAAATGTAGCCCTCAGCCTTTTTAACACAGGTGTATGTATGCCTGCATGTATATGGTATTTCTATACCGTGAACCGAGCCATAGGGCATCAGAGCACTGCACATGGTCAGAGCAGCATAAAGTCAACTTGTAACAGGAAAGCAAGCTGGGCTGCGGATGGTTAATCAAAGGTGATGTAGTGTTCTTCAAAGAGGGGAGTCTTCAACTCTATCTTAATTTCAGATTTGTAACGACCTTTGATGAGCGTACTCTGGCACAAACAGGAGGCCATTTTGTTGATTTGGTCTAGACTGAGTCGCGAGACGTGTACTCCTGCACCGACGTTTCCCCCTAGAATTTTCTCTGGTCCTGTCCAGGACGTCACTTCTACCATTCGTGCTCCCAGGGTGGCCAGACCATGCTTCCCTTGGCGTGTGCCGCTAAGAATGCGGCAGAAGGCACGCCTGCCTGGCAGAAACGTGCCTCTGTCCTTCTGGAAGCTTCCGCTGGGGCCTTCCAGCCACGCCCTGGTCCCATGGAAGCCAAGTTTGGCAGGCCCCGGGAATGCAGGCCGGGGAGCCCTGCGGCGGCTTAGTACTCGTGACTGAGCAGCATTTCTCAGGGTTTGCTGCTTCGCAGGCCCATAAACACCCATGCCGCGGGGTCGCTGCGCACATTAGCAGATGCGCAGACTTGGCAGCTGTGCAAGAGGTAATGGACGGACTACGCGAAGTGTCCGCGCCACCCCAGGCCTGCACTAAAGGCAATTACACAGTCTGACAAATATGTACATCAACCCTGCCAACAAATGCAAAACTGGGAGCAGAGCTCATTACACAGGGGTGCGAGTGCATGTGTAACGGACTCTGCAAAAATAACCTTTATGCTGAATCATCGCTTTAAAGCAGCTCGCGAGGGGCACGCGGTGCCCAAGAAATCGCCATAAATACATATTGACGAGCTTCAGAACTCAAAGCGATCACGTCAAGCTCTGGACCGACCCAGAAGGAATCCTCTGTCCGCCTCATCCTTTTTAAGTTTGAAAGTTAAAGTTTATTAACATTTGATATACAACATTCAATGAAAGCACAATCAAATAAAACATTGTGGTTTGAAGGCAGGCATTAAAATAACCGCAGCTGGGAAGGGAGGAAAAAGGGGGAAATGACATATCCCATGAATAACAAGTCCCCTGTTCTCCTTCTGGACGGCTGATGGGCGGCCTGCGCTGATTGGTCACTGAGCTCAGCTGTCAGGTGCACGATTGGCCAGGATTAGATCAATTGACCCTAACAGACCTCATGACGCTCATTATGCATCTTGATCTCATAAGAAAGCCCAGAGCTGTAACGTTGGCCGTGGTGACGTCGCCACCCTCACACTGAATAATCAACCAATGGCAGTGCTCGTTTGAAAGCACATCTCGCGATACTTTGAATCGGCGCCTTGGCCTCACGTGGCCTTCTTTGTTTTCCCGCGTTGCTCTGCAGGTTCCTGCACGGCCTTCATCCCCCGCGCCTCCTGTGGGGCCTCACAGAGGCAGGCACAGGATGCACAGCCTGGGGAATTATTGAATTAAAGGCCCGGTTGCTCTTTCGAGTGAGCCTGGGTGTCTCATGGCTCTGCAGAGATGACGTCATACAGAGACTGGGAGACGCCGAGCTGCACAGGATCACACAGCGCCGACTGCAGCTGGTCTCAAGCGTGCTTTCTTTCATTTGCAGTGATTCATTCACACAGGTGGTGTCTTAAATGGGCCGGTGCTGTCAGGCACTGCGAGTCTGCACTTCCTTTATTTCAGGAGGAGAGTGGAACCGTTTCTCAGCAGAGGTGAGATATATTAAGCTTAATGGGAGAGTGCCTGCACTTCTGAATAGCACACAGGTACTCAGGTACCCTACGCCAGGGGCTCTGGACATTGCACACACCCTGACGGCCAAACATGGCTGAAAGGATCAATAAAGGGAGCGCGTCTGCTCAGGCGTCATCCTGGACCGTGTGTATCCCATGTCCAGTGCCTCACTGCTGTAGCTCCGGGCATCGAGGCCCACGACTGCTGCCGCCATTACTGTGCGATGAGGACAGGATCCGAGGGGGAGCCTGTCTAATTCTTATAAGTGAGAGATTAGCCGGCCACACCTCCCCCACCGGCCCACGGAGCCACCCCACTCGCTGGTGGCTCACTGGGAGAATGAATACTGGAGGGACCTGCACTACCTCAGGCACACCTGGAAGTGGAGGCCTCCACCACCACCCCGCATGGCAGGAGGAAGCCCACCCGAAGAAATGAGGAGCAGCGCCTCTGTGACTCTCAGCTGCTGCGGGGAGGTGCGAGATGTCGGCTTGGAATGGACGTGTGTCCGTGTGTGGGGAGAAGAGGCCGCCGCACCAGATTTCACCAAGGCAGAGATGGTGAGTGCTTGGAAAAACAAAATAAACACTCAAAACAGAAAAGCCAACAGAAACAAATGGAAAAAGAGTAATATGAAGAAGTTTTGTAAATTGTGTTATGCACAGGAGCACCATCCTGTGATGGGAAACATTGGTTAAAACGCACGTGTTACAACACGTGTCATTACAACACATTTTTTACATCGCAAAATCCATTACAACTCATTTCCCAAAGTAACGCCCTAGCAGAGTTAGAAAAGTAGTTGCGTTGTAATGGATTATGCGTTGTAATGACATGCTTTAACGACATGCGTTGTAATGGATTTTGCGATGTAAAAATGCGTTGTAATGACACGCGTTGTAACGTGTGTGTTGTAAAGTGTCATATTCTCCTGTGACACCTACTAGCACTGAAGCACTTCAACAGAGACCGAATAGGCCCTTGGGGAGCATAGGCAAGTCCTCCAAGACAAAAAAGCACCAACCTGCAGTCACCTGCTGCTTATCCAACACCCAACCATGGCAGCATTGCCTACACAGGTCATCGAGGAATGAAGACAAAAGGTCAGAGACATCTGGGCATGGCTGGCGAGCAGCAAGGGCTACCAACCATTCATCCAACAGTGCCAAATGGATTGCTCGGGAAACAGCAGGACACACCACCAGTGTGGGGCCCCATGCTGGTAGACTGAGTGCGAGGCCCTGGGCAGCTTCCCTCACTGCCCATGTCTAGCGCCAGCCCTGTGTGTAACAGGGTGCATGTTACATGCTGATGAGCTGATGTGCCAGGTGGATACTGACCTTTACAGACCAGATGCAGTCAGGGCTTTAAGTGGGCCGGGTCTCAGAACCAGTGGTGATTAAAACAGTCATTGAAAACGGGTGGTTATCAGGACCTGTATTAATGTCCTTAACTTTACTGCCAAAAACTGATCGATTTCTGAAGAATGAATGTAAAAAAAGCTTAAGGTAATCCATGTAAGCCAGTTAGTTCCTGATTATATTTGACAGGTTCGCTTCATCTTGCAGTCCCTGAGAGTGTGGGCTGGTTCCAGGGTCCCTGAGAGTGTGGACTGGTTCCAGGGTCCCTGAGAGTGTGGGCTGGTTCCAGGGTCCCTGAGAGTGTGGGCTGGTTCCAGGGTCCCTGAGAGTGTGGGCTGGTTCCAGGGTGCTCTGCTTCTGTTTTTTTCATATTACCCTTGTTTTTTGCACACTTTGAACGGAGCCGCCCTCACGTGCGCACAAGAGGCCACAATCGAGGGAGGGGAACAAGCAAGAAGTACAAAAGCCCCCTTAGGACTCCACACACAGCCGCACTTACTACAGCTGCACCGAGTGGCATGACCTGGGCATGAGGTGCACCCTGGCACCAAATGGAAACTGTCCCAAACAACTGGCAAGCGGAATACTGCGTGGCGTTTCCACTCATGCTGCATAATTATGCATTACACAGGTTAGTTACCTTGAGGAGCAGTGGGATTTTGGTTCCACTGGACATTTGTACTGCAGGGGGTGCCTTGAAGTCAAAGGTAACTAAACGCACTGTATGCACAAGGTAGGACTGGCAGGACCGGGCATCAGGCGTTTCTCAGGAGGATGGTTTCTTAGTGGGGGCTGTTTTTTTTTTAGCAGTGCAACAATTTTAAAAGGAGTGCAAAGTTCCTTGTATAGTCAGCAGTTTTAAGGCAAAAATGAAAGTCTTTAACTCTGGCGATTAATGCACCTGCTGAAGAGATACGGGAGTTTTGTCTAGTGGCATTTTTCACTTATCTAAGGTAGCCCAGAGGGTTAAAATGCCTGCTGCAAAGAACGTAATGTAGCACAGCGAGCGATGATCTGCCGTCAAAGAGCTGCATGCAAGCTGCATGGTACAGGTTAGAAAGTTATGTTTTTTTCTAGTCTTTATTATCATCATGTTGCTAAAAAAGGTTTCTGTAGGTAAAAATAAATTCTTATTCTTAAAGTCAACCCTGACTGCTGTGTTCTTTTCTGAATCCTGAGTTTGTACTTCTCTAGACCAACCACTCTTACAAAAGGCCTCCATGAATCCTGGACCTTGTAGGCCCCTTTGCCTTATGTAACATTTTCTATACACTGATTTACACACATACGGTTCATTGTCTCTGTATGTGTGTGTGATGTGACATGCTGCAACACCCCCACACTGGTAATGGAGGCGCTTAGAAACAAATGGAACATGTAATAGAGGCGCTATACAGAGACCAGGGGCACTGTTGAGGGTGATAGGGAGGGAATCCGAGGAGGAGGAGACTGGCAGAGGGCGGCAGTGAGAGAATCCGAGGAGGAGGCCATGAGGGGGAGGAGCTATGGAGAGATGAGGGGCACTGTTGAAGGGTGATAGTGAGGGAATCCAAGGAGTAAGTCAAGAGGGGGGCTATGGAGAGGTGGGGGGGGGGCACTGGTCGAGGGTGCAGTGAGTGCATCATTGAGGGGCAGCAAAAAAGATGTGCACTATAAGGTCATCATTTAATATGCCGTAAAGGGTAATAAAATCAAATATATAATGTCAAACGTGTTGCAGAATGCACAATTTTCCCCAAAAGTTTCTTGGAGAATAATCCCCTAAAGCCCCCCGTTGTAGTGGTCAGGCTCGCTCACTGGACTCGCTGTGCACCCTACGGAGGCCGGTTTGACAACATTTGCCAGGACTGGTTTGTAGTCCCAGCCCGGTCCTGGCACTGCTTGTTCACCTTTGCGCCGGGGTGCCACTCTGTACAGTGCTGAGCGTTGCACAATCACTGCAGTTTCAGCATGATTGACGGCATCACCGACCTGCAACATTTGGACCCTGTGACTGCACAGTGTGATCCTGCTCACACCACCCTATAGTTTTTCACAACGAGCCGCACCACGTGGCTTTCAGTAACACTGGACGAGGGTTGTGCTGACAACGTCTTTGCCGTCGTAGTTGTGGTGCTGTGACGTGTTGTGGCCTGTCTGAACCAGTAGGTGTTCAGGGGATTTCTCGTCTCTCTCACCTGAGGTTGCTGCCACGTGGGGGACACAGAAGCGGTTTATCGTGGCGGCAGGGCGGGCTGAGGTTCTGATGCCGGCTCCGGCTTTCCGATCACCTCCCGCTTGGGAAGTGACATCTTAAAGGTGCTCCCCACCCATTGAGATACAGAAGCAGCCTGTGAGCGTTTTACACAGGATTAGATCTTATATGCAGGCCTACAGGGCAACATTTCAGAGAGGAAAGTGGGAGAATAAAGCAATAATTATCAGGAGAATGTATTTTTCCCATTGACTTCTATTGAGGGCGAGGCCTTTATAAGGTCTATTGTCATGTATTGGACTTGCAGGTGTGCTGTGGCAGGGTCGGATATAAAACATGCAAAAATACATATTTTTTCTTCTCTGTCAGGAGTGCAGAGAAAGCGCTATAGCAGGCAGAGAGAGTGTGACAACAGCCTCGTGCACTGGCCTGCGAGAGCAGGTTGCTGGCAGTGTATACTCCGAGTCACGCGAGACCAGTCCCTGTCGGCAGACGCCCATTGAAGAATCTGGTATCTGAATGTAGGAATCTGGAGGCAGGAGAGTCGGCTTGAAATCGGTAGTCTCTCACCTGAATCGGGAAGGTTGTTGTGTATGTGCAGGCCGGCCTTGGACAGAGACATCTCACCCCCAAAATCTGTACCAAGCTGAGAAACTAGTTTACTTCAGCCGGTAACAGCAGAATGAAGTAACAGAGGGGCATATTATCAAGGGGGTTTATCTCCGCTTTTTTGGCTTTAAAAGCCAAGAAAGTGGAGATAAAATTATCTCCCTATTACCTAGCTGTCGCTAACACCAGTTAGCGACAGCTGGTAGGAGATAGCTACCATCTTGGGCCCCACTTTGCATGTCAGTGATATTTATCACTAATAACATGCAAAGTGGGTGTGCCAAGATGTTAGCGGCTGGAAACAGTCGCTAACATCGCTATCTCCTATTACCAACTTTTGGAGATATTCGCGCTGAGCGCAAATATCTCCAAAAGCTAACACCTGCCCTGAGCAGTTCTTAGCCATGTTATCCAATGGGAGGTGGATAACATGGCTAAGAGCATTAGCTCGGTAATGCATGAATATCGCTGACTTTTCAGCGATATTCATGCATTGTGGCCGTTTTTTATCGCATTTGCGATAAACCTTGGTAATACCAAGGTTTATCTGCGATAAAAATCGCCGCAGCTCAGCAGTACATTTTTGTCTCTAACCAAGCAATAGCGATAATTATCGCTAGTGCTTGGTAATATACCCCACAGAGTTCTGTAAAGTGCTCTTCGGAACCTGTAGGAAAAGACACAGGAGTACGCCTCTGGGGGGTAACGCGATACACCCCCAAGCGTTCCATGGTTGCCGCTCCCATACATGACATGTATGTGCTCCTGCCATGTTCATTCTCCCTTCCTTACCACTGTGGGGGAGCCAGGTTTAGTTGTTCTCCTGTGAGCTCCACATATCTCAGCCATTACAAACCCTGATGTGAAATAGATGCACAATCCATATGGACAAGTAATAAAGAGGGAAGGGGGCTGTCGCGTTCAAGATACTGCACTATAAATTGAGTTGCAGCGGGGACCTTCTCCGCGGGCTGTAATATACGGCAGCAGCATGGTGCCCCGGTGGCGTAGAGACGGCCTGCCTGGTGCAGGACATGGCCTCCCAGAACCTGTCAGCAAGCCTTAAGGAACTTGTAACTCTTCTGTTGGCTTGACTGGGCCAGGATATGATGGCTGCAGGAGGACGTCTGAAGCACGTGCAATCCATCGCCGTGGCTTCTTGACTACTCCCAATGGGGTATCTGGTAACGTTGCCTGCTACCGCAAGCATGCTGGCCACACGCACCTGGGACGAACTCCAAGCGAAAGACCAGAATGGCTGCTGCTCAAAGCGAGCAAGATTTAAAGCTACACCTGCGCTAAGGGAGCGCAGCGCCAAGTGAGCCCGTGTATTTTATGGCTATTAAATTGAATATGGCCTTGTAACGGCTCGTCGAGGCTGTAAACATAGTGAAGACGTTTTAACTGCAAAACATATCTGCAAACATACAGAAGCTATTTAACTGTCAGTTCCTTGCCACAGCACAACTTCTATTTGCCATTGTAGTTTTTGGGAATGTTGACGCTGGCCACGAGCAAAACAACATGCATCCCGATCACTATTAGGAGTGGTGAGTTGTGAGATGCTATGGAAGTGAATGAGATGACGAGGCTTACGAAGAAAGAGGCCGCGGTAGTCTACACATCAGAGACTGTGAAGGAGTGATGAATGACACACCACATGGAAGTCCATGAGATGACGAGGCTTACAAGGAGAGAGGCCATTGTAGTCTACGCAATGGAGCCAGTATATAAGCGAGGAATGAGACACCATGGAAGTCCATCAGATGACGGGGCTTACGAGGAAGGAGACCGTGGTAGTCTACGCAACTGAAACAGTATATGAGTGATGAATGAGATACCATGGAAATTGAGGAGATCCCGGGGCTTATGGGGAATGTGGCCATGGTAGCCTACATGACGGAGTCAGTGTATGAGTGCTGAATCAGACACCATGGAAGTCCATGAGATGACAAGGCTTACGAGGAATGAGACCATGGTCGTCTGCATTACAGAGAAAGTGTATGGGTGATAAATGATACACAATGGAGTCCATGAGGCTGTTTAAGTTTGTGATTAGCGAGGGTCCATTTTTGTGTATAAGACGATAGACGTTGGCAAGCAGTGGGACACCATGAAGGCCTGTGAGGTTACTCGAACGTTTGATGGGTGAGATACCCTTGAAGTCTATGAGACAGTTGAGTGAGACAATGTAGGAGTTTAGGAGGCTACTGATGTTTCTGAAGACTTAGACATTGTGGAACTCTGAGATTATTGAGGCCATGGATTCATCACAACTGAGACGCCACTGAAGTGTACGACGGTTGAGGCTGGCAATGAGGGTGTTGTCTTGGAAATCTGTGGGACTATCAAAGCCAGTGATATCTGAGAAGTGAAAGAAGTCTATGACACTGCTAAGGACGGGGAGGAGATATACAACTCTATGTATGACACTACTAAGGCTGGCGAAGTGGTTGGAGCCATAGAAGTCAATGCCACTGCTAAGGCTGGGGATATGTGAGAAGACATAGAAGTCCAAGAGGCTCATTACGATAACAGACAGAAGCCCATCCGCACTGGTGGTGGAAAAACGTTAATTCCTCACTCTGGATGCGGTCATTGCGACCACCAAATTACAGTGGTCCAACAGATGCAATTTTCTGTCCACTGTGGTCTTTCAGGCTTCACACGTTTTTTCGCGTACGCAAGTGTGGTGGATGAGCCAACAGAGCAAGACCGGTGTGCGGAAACACTTCCGTCCGCCAACCAGATTACAATGTTGCAAATAGTCCTTCCCACCTCCGCGTAAAAACCACCATGTTGCGGATGGTGGAAACACAACAACGGAGAGGGAGAGCCGATACAGAACCCATCGAAACTATCAAAGCCACCATGGATACTGCCCTACAGGCCTTCCCGCTGATCTACTTGCTGCTCCTCCGGCAGACAAGACGTTGTTGCGCCCAACAGTAAAGGTACGAACCAAACATCTCCACGCATGCAACCTCTGAAAAACTACAAATCCAAGGAAGCGTAGCAGCACCACTATGAATGTGGCAACCTGTAAATGCAAAGTGCGAGGCCCACCCAATCCCCATGAGTGACCCTTGGTGCCCCAGAAGGCATTTTGGGCCAATGACGAGCCCCGCAGTTGCAGAGCGTGCACACAGAAATATCAGAAAATGTACACCGAAGGCTCCCATTGGCTGATGGCTCATTCGCATAGTCGTTGCCACACCGCGGCAGCCTGGAAGCTACGACTGCAACCTTGCATCATTCAACTGGGGCCAATGTGTGTCATTGCTGCGGAAGCCAGCTACCGCGCATGTGAACACATTTAGCATTTGCATTGGCGCCATGCGAATTACATCACACATCACAACTCATTTGCCTAAAGTGATTGGTGCACCCCATGTGTAATGTTGTGAGGCATGAGGCCCCCATGCATAGGAAGTAACTACACAGACACCATACATGTATAGGAGAACTGGCCCAGGGCATGTGCGTCCGGCCCCATTTGTTGGCAGGGTCACATGTCTAGTGACACCTGCGGTGGGTGGCTGTGGGGTGGCGGATAAGCCAGCCCCCTGGGAATGTCTGGTACATTAGAACAACTAGAACAGTGACCAGCTGGCATGATAGAGTGTGACCTTTGAGTCAAGTCTTCACAAACATGGTATGTCCAAGAAAAGGAGAGTGAAATTACATACATTGTCATGCCTCGTGGCCAGCATGGACTGAAATGAGGGAAGGAGTCAAAAAGAACAAAGGTGTCTCGCACTGTACCAGTATTGTGTAATGAAACATCCAACCTGGGAACATCGCTTGTATATCCTTTGACATCTGACTGGCGTCTCTTGGCCAGGACTTCATCTTGTGAAGGACCAGTGATGTAGGCAGACCATTAGAGGTGTCCATTGTCTGCAAATCAGACATACTTGTAATCCCTAGCACTTCCAACACACGTACTGGAGTGGCGTGCAGTGTGCCTAGCTGCCATTGCCTGTAAATGTTCTCACACACGTCATAGGTGTGCACATGTGGAACAAACAAACATAGCTCTGACTGACATCAACGGTCATTGTGAACCATGTGGGCATATATACACAATCCATGTGCATTAGTGCCTCGTTCAGGTGAACATTGCAATGCCTGTCACGCACAATCATCACACATTCATGCAGGACTAACCCCATAATGTCCAGATGTGTCTGGCCACCGTGCTGTAATCCATGTTGCATTGTCCAGATGACACTCACTGCCCTCATTCCGTACTGTTGTTGTGTATCATAGGGCTAAAAATAGCGGGCGTGCAGTGACAGCATCTACGTGCAACTCAGCACTGATGCTGGGAAACACAAGTGCTGGACCATCAAACCACTAGGAAGCTCATCCTTTTTTTTTTTGTTGAAAACCTTTATTTAACATTTGCAATCAAATACAGACACGGGCCTACAACCCCCTAGGGCTGGCCGCTAAGCATTTCAGTACCTTATTACAATCCAACTTCAGACCCAGCCTCCCTGGGGAGCATAGGAACTCCATCCACAAAGCACATCGGTTGCAAAGGCAGTTCAATTCGGAAACAGGGTAAGAGGTTTTCATTTTACATATAATAAGTTGAAAGGATCAGGTGTCGTACAGTGTCTCGGATCACAAAAGGGGGCGAGCAAAAGAACAACGTGTCCAAAATAAGTTCGCTATCATGTAGGTCAGCGGCGTAAAGACATACGACATCAGGATAAGTAGCACATCATTATTCGTCTACGCCATCATTATTGTCCACCCCACAGCACCAAAACCTCAGAAAAGTCAAGGTACAGATGTAGAAACAAGGATATAAGGAAAGCCAAACCCACTACACTAACCCGGAAACGGAAAAGGAAGAAAAGGCGAGAAAGGAGAAGGAAGAAAGAGGCCATAGAACAAAAATAAAAACGAAACACCCACCCCCACACCCCCCCGCCCTGCACCCCTGCTGATGACTACGGCCACCCTCCTCGCAGCGCGCCTGTCGCCCAGTAACCAGAACCCGAAATATAGTAGAAAGGGAAAGAAAGGAAAAGGCAAAGAATCCCACACAATGAGGGAAATCGGAGGAGGGCATAGTTCTACGGGCTCCCGGTCTCCTTCCCCCGTCGTAGCCAGCCCCGCCCCGGAATCCGTTAGGTCAATAAAAACAATCCCGTTAACATAATGCCACAATGAAAGACTCGGAGAAGAATCTCAACCCTGGCCCCGTCGCACTTCCCACAAAGTACTGCCAAAGTCTAACGAACAGGAGTACACAGATGAGAAAGGAACGGCAGGTCCCGGTGTAGATGGCTGGTACCAATGTTGACCCTCCCTGCCTCCGAAGCCAAGCTTTACCCCATCCGCCATCTTGAAAGACCGGCAGGGGAGGGGAGTCGACACGGTCCGAAACAACAAAGGATAGAAAGTAGAAGGCTCCAAAATGGGGATGAAATGGAAATGTTCCAGGGGATACACAATCGGGGGTTCCAACGGTTCCGTGAAGTGACCAGGCACAGTACAGTCAGGTAGAGCCACTTCAATAGGGGCAAACACTGCTTCCAGCGCCGGGTTAAAACACACCTCCGAGACATCCATTGAAAGGCGGGCCGGCTGCCGGGTCGCGGGCATCGAGTCAGGATCTGGTCTCAGGCCTGTGAGTCCATCCATCGCAGACAACAAACTGCAAGTCTGGACTGCAATAGTTCCCTTAAGTGCCATGAGTGCCTCCAGCACCGTACGCAGTGACGGGCCATTTCGAGCCTGTTTCGCTAGAATCGTTTCGTCCTCCAACATGGTGGACCCCACGGAGAGGCACCTTCCCCGGGGCAAAGTTAAGCGGAGCAGGAGTAAGCCATGAGGGACTGACGGACAGCGAATAGTAGTACGCAGCGAGGCACCAACCCGGGGGAACGATGGTGTGAATACCGGACCCCCGCGACACAGCACCGTGCGTCACTGGTCACCTCACCTTCTGTAGGGCACCAGGCAGCTGATGGCAACAAAGCAATCAAAAAGTCAGAGTGTTCCAGAGACCGAACCCAACCACCTTCAGCAGACCGTTGCTATTCAACTCGGACCCGGCAGAGCCAGCACTCGAGTCTCCGGCTTCTCTGCTGGGTTAGGCCTCAATGTGACCATCGACGTAGCTCTGCTTCACAACGGCGGAGAAACTCCGGGATTGCACCACTGGAGTGCGGGTCGGATCACACACACAGATCCGGTGCAGGTAATCAGGATGAGCAACAGGATGATAAAGCGAAGGACGGAGGTCAGCGGAGCCGGGAGACTATGCAGCCATCTTGGTTGGTGTCGTAGCTTCTCCCCAGGAAGCTCATCTTTGATGTAGCAGTGAACTGTATGCCACACACATCTACTTTTTGGATGTTGCAGTAGTCAAAATGTCGAGTGAGTGAAGACAAACACGGTCTGACTGTAGGTCACTCGTGCATTCCACGAGACCATGAGTCATGTCAATGTTGAGGTTGTGTGAGCGTCTGGGTAGGCTGTTCACCACATCTCATCTCCAACTCATCTCATGTATGTGTACCCTGACAGAGTATGTAGGAGGAGACCACCCATCTTTCGACCTGTCCCTGACCTGGTGACGATGGAGGACATTGAAAAAATCAGGAAATTCCGTCTGGATCGCCACACACTCCGAAACCTTTGTGCCCATATGAAGCCCATCAGAACATATCTGGCTGCATTGTCTGCTATAGTTAAGGTGATGGCTGCACTGCATTTCTTCCCTGCTGGGACTTTCCAGTACACTGTTCGCAGCACCGGTGGGATGTCACAGCCCATGTTCAGCATGATGTTGCGTGACGTCCTGTCAGCATTGATGCTGTACAAGGGCAGAGACATCCACTTCCTGAGGCGAGGAGGGATGAATTGGCAGCTGTGAAGGGGGAGTTCCATGACCTGGGAGGCATTCAAAATGTTGTGGGAGACATTGGTGGTACCCACATTGCCCTTGTTCCACCACAGGCAAGTGAACACATGTATAGGAACCGCACACACTACTCCACTTTGTGGAGTCGGGCGCTAGGGCCTGAGCAGTACAGAATGACAATGGACAAGCAGTACTCCTGGACCGCGCAGAGAACAAGCTCTGCGGACACGTCTCATGTGACAGACATGTACTAATGTACTTGCAAAGGGTAAAAGGATATTGAATTAGTCACCAACAGTTCCTGTTGCTGTTAAGTAGTTAAGAATCCAAGAAGGCACAGGCAGCTTTGCAGGCAATCAGTTCCAAAAGACGATCCAAATCATCTTCAGCCAAAAGGACCGCCATCCAATCCAGCAGCATGAAGGAACAGATGTGCTCCTCCCACCACGAGAATGAAAGGAGCATCCCAGGGCAACCTGGGAGAAGTTCGATGTAGGCATGGCACAGGAGCCATTGCTCAAACGCACAGGCTCAGCTGGCAGTCTGTCTGACACATTGAAAGGCATCCCACAAACGTGTATTACCGAAGCAGTCCTGATCGTGGACATACAAAGGACTCACCCACAGCTCATGATCCAGGGCAGCAAGTAATGTGTTGGAAAGGCAGACATCCATGGACCACTGGAAGGGGCATCAGCGACAGTAGAACAGAGGTTGCACGCAGGTGAAATAGGCATAGTGGAAGGTTAGCCTATAACTGATGCGTAACACAGCCAATGGGACACATCCAAAGAGATGCTGCATGCGGTCAGGGTACAGTTGCATCTGACCGGGGTTCACCTGGACCGCAGGATGGACAGAAATGGCGTGAGAGCACCTAGAACCAGCACAGCTGTACAGCCACAAGTAGTGATATCAAACCGGTAAATGCAGTCTGAAAATTGGAGGAATTACATCTGTAGTAATCCAGGAATAGCATGAAACGAAGGGACAAGGCCAGAGCCCACAAGCTTGAAAAAAAGTGTGCAACGGCCTTCAGTATCAGAGGCTTTCGATAATGTTTTAGTCAGTTCCCCGGAAAAAAGTGGGAGTGCCGTGTTCAGCAGTGACTGAATCGTGCGTGCGGTCAAGGCACCTGGAATTCAAAGGTCTCTGGGCTGATGTGAGAGCGACTACTTGTTAAAACAGAAGCCCATTGAGCCTGCACACTTATCCAAGTATGCTTTCGCTGTGGGAATGTGAGGCCACAAATGAATATCCACTATCACATATGGGGGAGGGAGGAGAACATTGCGACAGCAAGGAACACAGCATGCAACAGTTCCTATGTACGCGATGCCTGCCCTGTGACCGCTGCAGTTGTGCTCATTCAGGAGGTGATAACTGCGGTTGTAAAACAGATTTAGCGTGGGTATGTTGTCAGGGATTGGTGTTCATGTGTGTAAACATGCATAGATTGCACGTCACATGAAAATCCCTGGACAACTGTACTTGAGTGTGTGAATGTGACAATGTCACCATCGTCCACGTGACAGGATGTGTTGTGATGCTGGCTCTTGTGGGCACACTGCAAATTATTTCATTGCTCTGCGCTGTGTGATCTGTGAAAACTTCCGTCATGGCCATGATGATGTCATCAGGGGGATGCGAGCACACTGCTTCACCTCCCAGCACAGTTCACCCCTCAGCATTCTGGTAAATGCAGTTCAGTCATGATTCTTACTTGTTATGTGACTGAGGTGTTTCACTGAGTTGGGCAGGGAGAGGTACAGAGACCTGAGTAGATTGTGCCAGCTTCATCAGCAGGCACCGATCAGAATGCATCTTATCCCTACTGATCTAGGAGGTTAACGCGCCACACGTCTGTCTAGAGATTCAGAGCACTGACCTGAACCAACCGTGGCGACACACGACAACGGTAACACAAGTAAGCATTTCAACTGGACTGCATTTGCCAGGATGCTAGGGGGTAAACTGTGTTGGGAGGTCCAGTCGTGTGCTCCAGTGCCACTGCTGTCGATGTTGATGGTGTTGGCCGGTTTTATCTGTAATGCATATTGTATGGTGTTGACTAGTGGTGTGCTTTTGCGGTTATTCCCTAATATGTCAACGCACTGTGATTTCCTTGTGTCTTTCCAGGTTTCTCTACTCTCTAAATGGATTTTTGCTTTGACATATTCGGATACATTGCAATGTGAGTTAACATGTGATGAAAAGGATCTCGCCACAAAGGCATACATACCGTTGTGAGTTGTGTTTATTTTGCAATGAGTGACAGTTGAGGGGTGAAGTAGAAAGTGATGGTACATGGATAGTTAGGGTCGAAGACATAATGGTAGAGTTCCACAGTCCAACCGAACACGGTATTTACAACAAATTCAATGCGCGGTGTTACATTGGTGACATCCGCGCTTGCTCCGAGAACTGGTGCGGCGCGGTGCTCTGCCACGTGACCCTCCCGGGGTCTCTTTCGGATCCCCCTATGCTGTTTGGCCTGACGGGAACCTGCTGCATGCTCGGAGGTGTCTGAGGATATGCTGTGATGTGACTCACCCCTGTCTGTGACCGCTGCTGAGGTGTTGTGACCAGTGTTCCCTCCAATTATTTTTGTCTCTGTGCGGCAGTGACCTGTTTGTGTGCACACATTTCTTGTTTGCATCACATCTGAGTGATAAAAATATAGTACATTCTAGTGAGATTAGAAAGGACACCTCCTCAAACATTTAAAAGTTAAAGAGTTCCTTGAAAGCACATTTTCCTGCTAAATTGTCTAACAAGGATTGGCAATGTCTGCACCCTGCACTTACACAAGTATACCCCTCATTCTGCACTCACAATACAGCTACAAACTTGCACTCAGGCACATACTCACCTGCACTCACACAGCACACTCCTCATCCTAGACTTCTGAAGACTCATCGCTTACCCTGCACTCACACAGACACATTGCTCACCCTACATTCAGGCACTTTGCTTACCCACCCGGTAATCAGATGCACTCATAAACACACATCAATTCTGCATTCAAGCACATTATTCACTGTACACACGCTCTGACATTCAGCTTATTCCACGCTCACAGACACATGAGTCACAATACATTCACACAGACAAACCACGCAGTCTACACTCTGCAAGCAATCCTTTCACCTTGATCTCCCTTTGCACCACACTCACTCTGCCCTCACATTACTCACACTGCACTCATTTAGGCAAACAACTCATTGTATATTCATAAAGCCACAAAAAAAACTGCACTCACAATACACACTATTCAACCTGCACTCAAAACATGCTTTGCTCGCCCTGCACAGAATGAAAACTTCCTGATTCTCACACCATCACGCTGCTGACCCCACATTCACAAAATTCACCTTGCACTTATACATTTACTTCACTATGCACTTCTGATGACTCTCGCTCCTTCCAGCATGTACTATGCCCATCACTAACCCTGCACTCACATTAAATTCACAAAGTTGCATCCCGCACCCTACACTCAAACTGGTACACTGCGCATCTTCCCCTCAACATGCACACTGCTCAGTTGCGCAAACGAACAACTTTCACCCTAAACTAATACAGGCCTACCATATCCCTGTACTGACAGAGGCATACCACTCACCATGCATCAAGCCAGGGACACTGGAGAGGACTAGACACAGAACAGCTCCTGCAAAGCCCAACCTGTAGGGGTAGGAGGAGGGCTGTCAAGGGGAATTCAGTCATACCCCTTTCCCCATCCTTGTTAGACTCAGATGGCTGCAGAAGATTTGGAATTAAGAGACAAAATACAATCCTTGTAAGTGAATAAGTAATCATATTTTAAATTATAGGCAGTAATGAAGGGATGTATGACGTTACAACGCATACTTTTACCACGCATGCCTTTACAACGCAGTTTTTACAACGCATAGCGCTTTGGGGTGCTGGATAGTGAAAAGTTTAATTTACTATTCCAACTCCAGTCCCCATGGACACTAGGGAAGGTGTTGGATAGTAAATTAAACGTATTCCCTATCCTAGAGCGCCCCCCAGCGCAATGCGTTGTAATGGTTTGCATTGTAATGACTGCGTTGTAATGGTAGTGCGTTGTAAAAGTTTCATTGTAAAGGTAGTATACCATAATGAAGACAACATCAGTGAGGCAAGCAGGTAATTAGAAGCAAACCTAGCAAATTATGTGAAGATAATATTACAAAAAACAGAGACTGTGCTGGTAGGACACCAGTAAAAGAAGCAATCGGGGCTGAGAGAGCTGTGCAGAGAAGAAAAGAGCCTGCCCAGGGTGAATAACTGTTACAGTAGTCTACAGTGACGGGGTAACTGAAGATAAGAGAGCCTTAATTGAGAGAGACTATTGCACAAAGAGAATGAGAACACAATGAAAGAAACCGTCCCAGGGAAGATGCAGTGACCGAGACGGAATAATATCTGATATAGCTGTAACCATGGGACACAGCTGTACAAAGAAGAAAATGCTGCTCAGAGTTGGTGGCCAGGAAAGACAGCAGTTGACAGAAAAATTCAAGCAGCACTCAAAAGTAGACTTGAATTAATTTGAAGAGAGCTGGCTAGATGGTAACCCTTGGATCCACTCTGTGGTGTAAGGACCCCTCTAACGTTTGCACTGGAACATATACAAAGATAAAACGCGTGCCAATTAACTGGACTTCCCACTTGTGCAGTCAACACTGGTGTTCCTTGTCTTTTAAAAATATATGTTTTTCTAAATTGTACTGTAAAGAAATAGGTGCTTTGAATGAGTAATGTGGCTTCTCAGGGTAGTACTGCACACAAGGCTATCATTTGTTTTGGTATAATGCGACTTAGGACTCCTTCTAGGGCCTCCTTTCCAGCAACCCTCTGAATTTGCCAAGCTGAGCCTAGCCCAACCTCTTCGCATTTTTTGACTTCTGATATAATTGGAATTCTGCCCCCTTGCATCATGACTTGTGCAGAGTGGACCCACCACTTCTTCAGCATTGCGAAATTATTCCAACGGAGAATCCCATTCCTAGACCAACGTCACTCAGTAACCCAGGCGCCCTAAAATATAACGCAATGCTGTCTGCATCAAGCATGGTATCCTCCATAAAGCGAGAGAAAGAAAGAAATTAGTGGGAAGGAGGAATGGAGAGAAAGTAGGTTCAAAACACATCGGACTGTATGCCAATGTTTGGGAGAAAATGTGTTCCAGCTACAGAATCATACATGTATTTGTGAAATACACTCTTATCCAAGGGTTTGTTGGTGCTATATTACAAATGCTTATTACCTAACTCAGTGGTACACATAATCTGGTGACTTCATTCCCCTTAGGGGGCCTTTTTTAACTACAGCTTAGATTTACTTCTGCTCCCGTTCACCAATCATCGTATTGCTACCTGTCTTTTGAGTATTTGTTTTATGTGATTTGTTTTCACAAATTGCTTGTACTAACCTCTGCTGAACGCCGGCCAGTCCCAGACAGGAACTGTATTATTAAGAGCAATTTGGAGAAATCACACATGTGTAAAAGAAAGGGAACGCAGCGTTCGAGTGGGCACACAGGGAAGAATGTAATATCAAAACATTTTCAAAAAAATGGGTTTATTTAATTTACCTTAAAAATATAAGTAGGGAAACGTCCTTCCTAGAGGTGGAGAACAGCCTGTCTGAGAAGCAGAGTATTTTATGGCAGTCATTTTCAACCGGCCTCTTTTTTATCCAGCTCAGCATTTCTCTACCTCCCTAATTAAAGGTTGAACATGACACTATTTTCTTGGAACAGCGGGGGCTTTTGCAGTACCAACATCTATCAAATACAAGCTGGCAAGTAAAAGCTTAGTCTTTTATTATAAAAAGTGTAGGACCCGCACAAAAATGCTTGCAAAGTGTTCACATCTTGTCTGAATTGCCGTCTCAAAAACAGTTTAACATTTGATTTTCTTCAGAGAATGGCGATGGTGGGGCGGGGCAGTAGCACCTTCAGGAGGAAAAATATCACACTTACTCATTAGCAGGTCATCGAGAGCGCTTCTCCTGTCAGCAGGAGATTCCTTTGTTTTGTGTGCTCCTTAAGGCCCCCTGTGCGGTGAAAATGACAAAGTGCGCGGCCGCCCAGTCACGCAGCTTAGAGGGAACATAGGTTGTGACTATCATCCGGCTGGCCACGCGGGGGTGGCATTGATTTAAGCTGCATGCATGTCCCGGAGGACACCCGCAAGCTGGTCCATGTACTCCACATGTTGGCCCAAGCTAGTTCTGCAGCCAGCTGAGTTCCCGCAGTTCTTCAAGGACCTGACCCATCTGTCCCCGGATCTGCTGGTATGCACCAAGGCCAGTTAGCACGGTGTCCAGGGCCACAGACTCATTGCCCTCCTGTGGCTGTCCCCCAGTTGGCCTCGCACCTGCTCTGCTGCCACGGACCTGTGGCGTTGCCAGGCGCAGACGCCGCATACCGTCCCCAGCATCCCCGGTTTGCCTGGTGGTATTTGCAACTGCTGGCACAGGGACAGTGTTAGAGGCAGCGGTGGTGATGGTGGAGGTGGCTGCCACACAGGTTGGTGCTGCAGGGGTCTGCGTTGGCAGTGCAGCTGTTGTGGGAGTCGTGGTGGTGGAAGTAGGGACAGTGATGTCCTGGGCACGCCGGAGGGGCCAGGTTTGCCCTCCTCATCCTAAAAGACCAGGGAGTCTGCATCCGAGGGTTCCCCTTCCTGATGGGGGGACTGGCTGGGCTCATCCATGTCATGTGCACCTGCTGTTGCTAGTGAGTCACCTGTTGGAGAGAGGATATATTGTCAGCATGTTCAGTACACAGCACAACTTTGATGTTCATGTTTAGCACATTTCATTTGAGATGGTCCTACTTTTTACCTTGGCATTACTATGCATTAATAACAGTTTGTCAGCAGTAAATGTGATGTGGAGGTACATACATTGCTCCTTAGCGATGTGTCATGGCTGAAGAAACAAATTCATATGTACAGATATTGTATTTCCAAGGACATATCCTCTGATACCAACTTGTTGCTCATCCAATTCAGTTCATGCTTGGTCATTTGTGTCTTTTCTATGAGTATCTGACTTCTATGCCACAACTTCATGATTTGTGTTATGCTTTTTGCACTTACCTCCTGTGGTGTGTGAGGTTTGACCGAGTTTCCATGCATGTGTTGTGTTGACCCGAGTCTTTCTGCTTTGAGGCAATGGAACTTGCACATTGGCTTTTAGTGGTCGCGTTCTTGTGTTTTGCTTTGCAATTACATGTGACTTCATCACTGACACTGTGAATCATGTGGCCTCTCGATGGTATTAGCTGTATGTGCAACGCCTACAGCTTATGGGGGTTTCCAGAGTTGGGTACCAAGTGCGGGACGTGGGGGTCATTTGACGCCATGCTGTCTGTGAGGGAAGACAGAGGGCCTTGTGAGACTTGTGGTCTTGCTGTCAGGACTCAACAACCCCCTCCTCAGTGAGATAGCCACCTACCTCTTTGGAAGCACTGTCGACGGGGGTAGCTGACAATGGCTGTGGGGTGGGGACGGTGGGCCTTGCTGTCTGTGAGAGAAGACAGAGGGCCTCTATTGAACGGCACCTTCACAGCACTACATTTCCCATGATCCAGCTCTCCTGGGCAGGAAGTAACAACATAAAGAAAAGACACCAAACCTCTATAAATAGGGGCAGTCCAACCAACATGCCTCTTTCCTTGCTGCTTGACTTCAGTATGTGTCGCACCCATGTACTGTGTTGTGTAGCGCTTGCAAGCTGTCATTTGTTTATTAAATATTTGAAATGTGTTAAGAGGCTGTTTATGGCATCGCTTTGTTTTACTGCTTGTTTGCCTCGAGGGGCGCATGTTTAGAGGGAGTCACTTCCTCACACTAAGTGAAAGTTTGTTTTTTCAGCTTGCGAAACCAGAGTCTTCTATTCAAATGCCTCACGCTCGCTCAACAGGCGAGGAAGGGCTGTTTGGGCTTTAAGAGCCTCCCACTTAGACTCTCCCTCTCGAGGTCCTAGGGTTCAAGGCCTGGGTCCTCAGGTGGTGGCTGGAACCAGTGTTGGGCTTGATTTGGATGCTCTGATCTGTCATGGTCTCAGGAAATATCTGCAGTTCTGTGGTAAATAAAAATTACCTATGCGGAATTTCTATGCGGTAAAGTTCAATAAAATAACTCAATCGAAAATGAGAGGCAGAGTCCGTGGCATCTGAGTTTATAAGGGTTTTATTCCATAAAATGGAATTGGTTCGAACCAGGTATCGTGTTCCATCACCACGAAGGTTCAGGAAGGGATAGACAATACTTTATTGACAGAGTACAATATATATAGTAAATGCATATAATGGTGATGGATACAGAAGGCGTAACAGCTGAGAGAAACAAGATAAGAACACATGTACGTAACAGAAAGTGTAACAGAAGGCGTGCATAAGGGCGTACACGGAGGTGTGTGCTAGAAACGTCACATGAAAGTGTCACAGGTGGGTGGATCCATAGAAGAATCCTGCAGTGTCAGCAGAAATATATGGCAGAGATGCGCGCGCAGCAGCATGACGTGTGAATGACGTGTAACTGGAGGGTGAAGGGGACTTGACATTTAACTCTACATGAAGAGACAGAAGTCTGGCGGGTCAGGACAATCTAAGCCCGATCATATCTGATATCTTGTGTTTGAGGAACTGTATTATCTAGAAGGAAAGGTCTCTCGGGCAGAGGCTATTCTATACTGACTGTTAATGCGTGCATATGTGCCTACGTGTCTGCGTGTAGTGCGAGGGGCCATGGGCCTACCATGGTAACAGGAGCAGTGAATTACTTGCACGGAGACAGTGAGGCCGGGCCCTTTGCTCTGCAGCTGGGAGGATATTTACCTAAATAACTAGACAGGAATGTATTTTCGAGGAGCGGAACAGATAACTTGAAGGTTGAATACAGTCTTGGCAGGCAAGCAGGCCGAGCCGGGCACCGCTCGCCGCACAGGGAGTAAGGCAAGGGTCATGGAAGCGGCAGGCTGCAGCTTTCAGAGGCAGAAGGCAGCAAGGACTCGATGGCAGGAATCAGGGCCTAGTTTGTCAGAGCCAGGAAAACGTGAAGATGCACCATGTAAAGACGGTGGCAAGGCATACTTAGGAACTGAATTATCGATCCATTCATGTTGCATCTGATAGAGGACATGTTAACGTTGGACGCAAATGTATTTGCGTCTTCATAGCTGGTTGAGGAGGGAACATACATGTACTTGAAGCACATACATGGAGCCGTTGGGGTCTACGTTAGGGGACACAATTGACCATAAAAATTCATATTACCTCATTCCCTCCTTGTCCCCTACGGACCCTTCATGATATATCGATCTTCATTAGTCTGTCAATCTGTTCATGTAACATCATTTGCTCTTCCTTCTTCTGGCGGGATTTTGAACGTGGATTTGAATGGGGAATACATGATGTGGCGCACAGACCGCAAATCGCCGGCCCACATTGTAAACATAGGCAACAACTGAATACTATGAGAAGGGCTATTCCAAGGAAGGATAGGACTTTCCATCCCCAGGCTGATAGCACGCTCCAGAACCAACCGGACCAAGTCCAGGTGCCTGGATTCTGGTGTATCAGACTTGCAATCTTGTGGAGACGTGTAATGGCTCTATATACTGATGGTGCGTTTTCTGGAATGAAAACACAGCAACTCGATCCGATGACTCTACAAGCTCCGCCCCTATCGGCCAGGATGACGTCAAGAACGAGACGATTTTGAAGAACAACAATCCGCATAGCAGACTGCTCCTCTGTTAAATTGCCTAGGGCGGAAGTAGTTTCATTCACTACTGCTTCGAGGGTTCTTGTTAATTTGTGTATCAGTTTACTATTAAAGACAGCAGCTAAATAGGGAAAGAAACCTTTATTGAAGTCTGTATACTGCTCCCATGCCGTTTCAGTATAGTCGACAATCGGGAGATCTCTCTTGGGTCTAATGTGTACTAGATGGGAGTCCCTATGATAATCAGGAGGGGCTAGGAAAACAGGTGGCAGAAGTAATGCAATGTAACAGGTACCATCCCAATCTAGAGGTAAGCGTATATATGCTGTATGACCACAAATGAAATAGGAATGACGGGAAGCTTTGAATGTAGACTTGCCTTTATCGCTGAATTCAATCACAGTAGTACATTTACTATGACCCAGGTGTACTGAACCATTCTTTCTGACACATAATTCACCTTTGACTGGTAATACTGACATAGCGGACAAGACTAGTTCGGCTTCGGACTGGACATTCAGTATCATGAGGTTAAGTGTAAAATTACCTAATCCATATACTTCGTTTTCTAGATCAGTTCCTGTCCTTTGAGGAAGACCCTCCTTGTCAGGGAAACATACTTTATGCAGAACTGTGTTCAGATTTCCCCATACCCAATTGCCCTGGTAAACTACGGAATCAGAATCTAAAGAATTTATTAAACTAAACCATGCACCACAGGAACCATTGTGTGTGAACGGAAAGAGGGGCAGAACTCCCTTGTATTTCTGATAGGGAGGGAGTCGGCCACATATCCAACAATTGGTAGCATTGCTGGTCTGATGGGAATGATGTAACATGCTGATGAATGTATTGTTGCGCAGCGCAAGTCTGTAAGATAACTCGTGCGGGGGCAGTTCACTGAAAGTATGCTCGGCAGTGTCATTTGAAGAAGAATGTGCACGTTTGAAAATAGGAAAATACAAGTGTAACAGTATACTTGCAGCAATAATCATAAGACTCAGAAAAAACATAATCAATAATGTCACAATGCAATGACTACGGAGAGATTTACAATATTCATGTTTCTTGATCTGTTTCTGTCTATCTCTCTCTCTATTGGGGTCTAGGGGGTACATGTCAGAAACTCGTCTAACCGATTCACCTAGGGGAGGACTTAAACAATTAAACTGTCTGACTTGCTAGACCTCAACTTCATGCGAAATTCCTGGGAAGGAGTTTTCTCTACCAGTGGGAGCTTTGTATCAGTCTCTGGAAGGGGGCAGGGCTGGGAGTCTAGTTTCGGAGGCAGTCCATAATGTTTCTTTACATGACTCTAGTGAAGCCAGCCCTTGCGGCCCTCCACTTTCACTGCTGTCCTTGTTGTTAATAACACGAGCTTCGGCGCCTGCCAACGGGGCTCCAGCGGACTCCTCCTGTCAAAGTTCCTCACGAGCACCAGGTCCCCCGGAACAATCTCGTGTGGCTTCACCTCGGTGTTGTCGGGAAAGGCTGCAGCTACCTGTGAACGACATGATTGTAGTGCAGACATCAAGGAGGCAAGGTAATCTGTCAGCATAGTACAGTCAACATCTGTAATTTTACGCGGCAAAGGCGTCCCCCACATATTTGGTGGCCTACCAAAGACCACCTCATACGGGGATAGCCCTGTTCTTGAATGCGCTATCATTCTCATGTAAAAGAGTGCAACTGGTAAAGCTACTATCCAGTCAACGCCTTTCTCTCTGCAGATCTTGGCAAGACGTATTTTCAGGGTCTGATTATGACGTTCCACGAGACCTGCTGCCTCGGGATGTCGGACACAGTGGAAGTTCCACTGATAACCTAGCAGGAGTGATACCTGCTTCATGAGCTCGGATGAGAATGGCTGTCCATTATCTGAGTACACGATACGGGGCAAACCATACCTGGGGAAAAATTCACGTACCAGCTGCTTGGCAGTGGTCGGAGCAGTGTAATCTGGGACTGGATATGCTTCTGTCCAACGGGAGAGTGCACATACGACTACGAGGACATATTTGAATCCTCGACAACGTTCCATCTGGATATAATCCATCTGGAGGACTTCAAAAGGGTGATCGGGAGGATGAAAACCACCTTGCTCTACGGGAATGCCTTTACCTGGGTTGAACTGACAACAGATCATGCAAGTACGTACTTTCTGTTTTGCTGCTGCTCGTAAATGTTTATTGAACCAGAGGTTCTGAATACTGTCTAACATGGCTTTTTCTCCTAAATGAGCAGGACTATGTACGGTGTTAATGATAACCTGGACCATAGAGTCGGGGAGAAACCATGTGGCTTTCCCCTTCGTCATCCATCCCTGTTCTGTCTGGGTCCCTCCTAGTTCAATCAATTTCTTGATTTCGTCTGGTGTAGCATGTGTCTGTATGTCAATTACATCTAGGGCGGGATCTCTAACTGTCATGCAATGTGTCGGTGTCTGGACTATTGTCTTTGTCAGGTCCGTTGCGTGAGTCTGAGTCTGAGCTGTATGTTTGGCTGTACGATCTGCCAGGTCGTTACCCTGGGAAATGGTATCTGTAACTTTCGTATGTGCCCTGCACTTCATGATGGATATCGCTGTAGGCAGATGTATTGCGTCTAACAGAGCTTGAATGAGGGGACCGTGCTGGATTTTGGCTCCGTGAGAGGTCAAGAAACCTCTCTCTCGCCAGAGTACACCGAAGTCGTGTACGACTCCGAATGCATAACGGGAATCTGTGTATATGTTAACTTTCTTGTTCTTAGCTCGAATACAGGCTTGAGTCAGAGCGATGAGCTCTGCTGCTTGGGCTGACAGTGTACCAATACGATTCGTTTCTATGACTTCAGTTTCGGTCGTGACTGCGTAGGCGGCCACTAACTCTCCTGTACTTATTCTCATACATGAACCATCCACATAAAGTGTCAGGTCTGGATCTGGTAATGCAGTGTCTGTCAAGTCTTGTCTGGGTTTCGTCGTAATGGTAATGACTTCAATACAATCATGTGCCAAAGGGTCTGTCTCATTTAATGGCAGCAATGTAGCAGGGTTCAATGTATTGCAACGTCTGATTTCTATGTGTGGTTGAAACAAGGTCAATTCATAACCTGTCAGTCGTGCTATAGTCAAGTGCTGAGTCTGTGTACGGTTTAAAAGAACTTCCACGGAATGTGGAACTTGTACTGTCAATTGGTGTCCTAACACTATGGAATCACTTTGTCTGATCGCTAGAGCTGTTGCTGCTACAGATTTCAAGCACGCAGGCAGAGCCTGGGATACGGGATCTAATGTACTAGAAAAATAAGCACACGGTTTGTGTGAACCTGCTTGATCCTGGGTGAGTACTGACAATGCAGTCCCTTCACGTTCTGTGACAAAAAGTGTAAAAGGCTTGCTGTAACATGGTGTCGCTAAAACAGGTGCTTGACATAAGGCTTTCTTTAAGTCTTCAAAAGCTTGTGTATGTTCCTGAGTCCAAGGGAGGACAGTCGATGTCGCTGCCTCCTGGGTTGTCAACTGTATGAGTGGCTTGGCTAGAAATGCGTACTGGGGAATCCATTGTCTACAGTAAGAAGTGAGGCCTATAAAGGCTCGTACCTCCTTTTGTGTCTTGGGCTGTGACATGTTTACAATTAACTGGATACGGTCAGGTGTTAGCTGTCTCCCCCCTTTGGACAGCAAGTGCCCAAGGTACACCACTTGCTGAACACAGAATTGCAGCTTCGAAGGAGACACCTTGTGTCCCTTGTCAGCCAAGAAATGTAAAACTGTCAGTGATGCTTGTTCACATTCTGGTTCACTTCGGGCGGTGATCAGTAGATCATCGACATACTGAAGTAGGGCAGTGTTGTCAGGCATGTGAATACTGTCGAGTTGTTTTTTCAGTGCTTGACTATAGATGCTGGGGCTTTCTGTGAATCCTTGAGGTGCGCGTGCAAATTTGAAGCTTCGGCCATTTAAACAGAATCCGAAGAGATATTGGCTTTCCGGATCAATGGGGACACTAAAGAAGGCGTTCTTCAGATCAATTACAGTAAAGAACGTTGCTTCAGAATCAATGGCAGTCAATAGAGACGAAATGTCGGGGACCACAGGATATTGTGGTATAATACATTTATTCAGTTCTCGTAAATCGATAACTAATCGATAAACTGGGGGTGCATTTGGGTCTGTACGTTTAAGAATTGGAATGATAGGAGAATTACAGAGATTTGAGTCGGTTTCCACAACCACTCCTTGTGCAATGAGCTAATCAATGATTTTCAGTAAAGCCACTACAGCATCTGGGGGTAACTTGTATTGTCGAATGCGTGGTAGTACTACTCCTGGCTTGAGTGTGACACGATATGGAGTGATGTGCATACAACCTACATCAGTGGGGCCTTGTGCCCATAAATGTGCAGGAACATTTTGTAATCTGGAATCAATATCTCTCAACACATAGTGACCCTTAAAGTCATGCAAAAACAATCTTACTCCTTCCGGAGAACAACAAATGACAGCTCCTAGAGCTTTCAGAGTCTTGATACCTAACAAGTTTTCTGGACATGATTTTGTGAGCAATAGATCTGTAGTACGTGTCAATGGACCAACTGCAAGGGGAAGTGGTTTAGATACTTCATTAACAATAGGTTTGCCTGAAAATCCAAGGGAAACATTCTGTGAGCCTGAGAGGGGTGCCCCTGGAACCTCGTCGTGACTGATAGTTGTCCTGCTTGCCCCTGTATCAATCAAAAACTTTCTATCTTTCCCTAATACCTGACTATGTACGTAAGGACCCTCTTGATCTACAGGAACCTCAATAAGAGGCAAGCCAACCTCCCTCTCTAGGCTGTTTCATGTGTATCGCTGGTAATCGGGATAATCAGTTTGTGCATACTGGTACATTTGCTGTGTTGCATGTTGCGTTGCGGCAGTCGGTTGTGGCTGTGGTACCGCTACGGTCTGTACTGTCTGTTGTGGAGCATGCATAGGCTGTACATTCTGTGGTACGTGTTGTTGGGCCTGATCTTGTCTAGGTTGACGCGGTCTTTCTTTAGTTTTACCTGTAGAGATATTGTGTTTCAAAACTGCACAATTGTTTATATAGTGACCTGGCTGTTTACAATAGTTGCATGTCCCTTTAACAGGAGCTGCCGAATTATTGGACTGTGCCATACCCTTTTTATTACCGTCAGTTAGAACTGACTGAGCAACTAGCATTTTCATTTTCGTGTCTTTCATACGTCTTTGTTCGTGATCATGTTCTTCTCTAATTCTGTTCTGGTGATACTGTAACATTTGTAACATTTGTGAAGGCGTGTTAGCCTGCCATGTGCTCTCGACCTTCAGTACACGATTCTTAACTTGGGGCAGAGAATTTTCGACTAGTTTAGATACAAAAAGGTGTGGATATGACTCGCTACTTGCTTTCAGGCCACTATTAATAATAAAACATTTCTCAAATCGGGAATAAAAATCACTAGTGTCTTCATCGGGTTTCTGTTTGCAGGCTGAGATTGCATCCCAGTCCTCCTTTTTAGTTGCTAACAACCTTGGCAATACTTGTACTAACAATCCCGGTAATGCTTTAGTTTTATCCCCAAGACCTAAACCTGGGGTTCGAGTCTCTTCTTCATTTTCTAATGCAGCCCAATCTATCTTTTTGTCTCCCACCTCCCATTCTTTTTCTTTAAGTTTTTCGTAAATACCGGCAGGCAATAAAACTTTCAAAATTTTCATAATGTCGGGATAGGTGTAATCTCCCATGAGTAACATGTCTTTAATTTCACGGTGAAAACCTGCTGGGTCTTTATCATGACTAGGCACTATTTTCTTCATTTCTAATAATTCCATTTTAGTTATGGGAGTGTACACAAATACACGTCTAAGGGTATTATCATCATTCCTGACTGGGTGCACTTCTCGTAAGGGGTTCTGTCTGTCTATGTAATACATTTTTCTTTCTGGGGGTGGATCTGGAACAAACTGTTGATTCAGGAAGGCACTATATTTGTGTCGATATTCTAGAATTACTTTAATTAAATCGGTACCCAGGCCTCTCCATTTATTCATGAGTAACTCTACTAGTACATCAGGTAAGGGACCTGGATCAGAATGTTGTGTTTTATACAGAATAAGGAGATGCTGTATCATGTACATACCAGCTAGTCGCTGTTCGTCTGGGGAAAGATTCAAAAATGTTTGTGCTACTGCGTCATCATTATATTTATCAGAATTGTCAGCCCATTGTACTGCTGACCTGGCTAATTCTTGTTCATCCATGGAATCGAGTACATGGTACCCCATTCGTTCTTGAAGTATTTTATCGGTAGCCTGAAACAGATGTTCAGGAGTCTTCGGATTTGACATAGTAGAGTGGAAAAGTCTCTTGCTTTCTGGGCGTACTGTTTTATTAAAGAATCTACCCTTTCCTACATATGCTATTGTTAGAGCCCAGAAACTAAAATTCTTTATAAATGATGGCTCAATCCACTATCACACTTACTAATCAATACCAGGCCCATAAACACAGTGAGTGAGGTGAATGGATCATATGTTATTAATGACTTTTTGCAATAAACTATCTACAATAAACAAGACCAGCTTGTCATTTTAAAAAGTTTATTAAAACATATTTAAGAAAACTTAGGTTTGGAACTTTATTAAACAAGCATTAGAAAAAGTCATATAAGTTTTATTCAGCATTTTATAAAGAGAGCTTATTTCAAGAAAACATTATTAATTAGCAGAAATAAGTGAAAAGGAAGAGCATTTCTAAAACCTAACTATCTCTCTGACGCTACCCTCATCGCCTGAAAACAAAGTTTTAAAAGTTACATTTCTTACGTGTAATCATCGGACAGCAGAACACGTCCTTCTGGAATCAAGAGCGTAAGCCAAAAGTTTGCAGAGAACGCCTAATCTTATACTCTAAAATAAGCTGAGCTAACTATTTTTCACATTCCAACAGCTGAATTCTGGCTCTCCATTGGCTGAATCACCTCACGCCACAGTAAACTGTGACATCGTCCACCACGAGACCAGGCTTTACACAAAGTCATTGTCCATGCACAGAATCCTGGCAACAGTTCCTTAGTCCGCTACAATTTGTAGCAAAAATGTTCAAGCAGTATGAAATCTTGTCACGTCTCTTCCTTTTAGCCTTGAGCCAGACCGTTCTGAGCTTTGTGGCACATCCAAACCCACTCCACAGAGTCGACTTTAGCAGTCCATTTTCTAGTGTTTTCAAAATAGAAGTTTATCAATCACTTCAAAATATGGGTTTCTCATGTGGCTTTCAACAACAGCAGGAGGCCTTTTCTGCGCCACTTCTGATTGCGTCACTGTGCCTCTTTCAGCTTGCATCACTTTTTCAGAAAACTATTATTTAAACAAACACAAAAGAATAATTAATTCAGGTAAAACAAACCCTTCTGTACCACCCAGCCCCTGCTAATTATTAATTAACCCACTAATAAAAGACATTTAGCAAAAGCAAACAAATAAGCAACACATATAATAACTACCATTCTTCATGTAATCCAGCTTTATGTTTCTGAAAGAGTAAAAAGATGATTAAATAATACACAGACAGACAAACACAACATAGGACATACATGTAAGCACATATAAAAGCACATGCCATGAATGATCAGCTGCATATTAATAGTGACAAAGACAATAGGACAGACATAATAAACAGGACAATATTAATAATGTGTTACAAGAACAGACTTGCAAATGCAACAAAAGCACATATAATTAGTTTCCCGCGTGTTCATGTGTGGTGCAAACTTAATCTAGGTTGGATTAATAAAACAAATCATGCAAACACTCATTAATGTATTAATTCAAATTATGGGAGTATGACATCACAAGCTTGAATAAAATATTTCTAAAGCTCGCTCTATCACTATCATTTCTTTATCTTCTGGCTCCTCCTCCTCTGAGGATTTATTCACGTCTGATTCTGCTTCCCTTTCAGCTTTCTCTTTTGCATGGAATACTACTATTTCTTTACGGATTTTTCTGTACATGGTCTCTATACATTTTTGTTTATCATGTTTTCCGTCTGCAATATTCTGACTCCATGTAGTTAGTACCTCCATCTCTTCTTTATTTACACCAGGCCGGTCTCGTTCTCTTATGAAACAGTTTATGAGGAATCTTAATAGTAGGCTTTGAATGTCTACTTTCTGATGCGCCATGGCCTCGGGAATACATTCCTGACCCTCCCCCGTCTGAACAAAATGATATATCCTGTCTAGAAAATCTATCATTCCTGGAAACAGAACTAAAAAGTTTGCAGCACGCCTTATACGTATTGAGGCTAATAACATGCAACCATCTTTGCCTGGAATGGGGTCATATCTACAGTCTACGATAAGTTCCTTAAGCTTGTCACTCGTGATCGGTTTCGGAGTACGTTGCATTGCTAGTTCTCTAGTAGTTAATCGATGTACTGGTGGCGGGGTATGGTAACCTCCTGATGCACCTCCTGAAGCGGAGGCTTGGGCATGGTCTGTCGGTGGCGGCGGTAACGGAATTCCAAAAGGATTAAGCGGATTATTAGGGGGTGCAGGAAGTGGTGGAAGAATCTGTCGTTGGGGAAGGCGATCAGTGGGTGGTATAGGTGCAGGTGGAACATTAGTATATTCGGGAGCTACATCGTCTAAATAGGAAGAAAGGAAAATGTCTGCTGCGGTCTTGTGACGTAATTTAGTCGGAACTAATGGAGGGGGCAGATCCTTCGGTATTTCCGGGGTCGCCTTGGGCAGGCCCTCGGCCAGGACTGGATACAGTCCTGTCATAATGGCATTACTCCGTCTATCGTGTTGTTCCATTCTAACTCGTTCTCCTTCTTCTAGTAGTTCTTTTTCTTTGGCTTTTTCAGAATCCTCTCTACTTTTCTCCGCTTTTCTGAGTGCTTTCTCTGTTCGTCTATGTGATTCTTTACGCCATAATTCAATGGCATCTTTCTGTGACTGTCTGGCTTTCTTTTTCCATAAAGCTTTTTCTACTCTCATGATGCACTCGGCATCCCATGTCCCTGTAGCAGGCCATCTCTGATTCTCTGCTAAATCCTTGGTGTAATCCACCCACAAGTCGAGATATAATACAGCGTCTAAGCCGTGCTTGTGGTACATAAAATATCCGGGAGTGTCCCTGGGTGGGATGGGAACAGCTTCCTCAAGTATCCCTTTTCTAGTTCCTATCTGTTTCAGTTTAGAAAACAGCGGCATTTTTGAGCCGTGATACTTGACACGTGATACTTACTCGGACTGGGACACGACCAATACAATAAACACAGCAATGAAAATCAAACAATCACTCATACCACGACATTAAGAACACATTAAAACAGTTCAGACTTAAACAATAACTTGATAGCTGGATACTTGATATACTGCTAAACAGTACAGATACACTGCTAAACAGTGCAGACTGGGTCTGTGTACCCAAACCCGTCTTGACCGGACACAAATTAATGCACCCGTCTAGATGCGTCCCCAGCAACGGTACTCACCGGGAAGCACGGAACGGAAGGCCTCGGAAACTCGACACTGGACTGGACCGGACTGGACTCGACTCGACTCGTGACGTAGGTACTTCGGAACTTCGGAACTGGTGGGCCTCTGAACACCTCAGACCTTGCTCTCTCGGCTGGGCTCTGGTCGGGATCCTCCGCACTCCTCACCGCCTCGTCTGGGTTTTGATCGCAGCCTCAGTCACCTCCGTTGGCCTGAGGGAGGTACAGGAAATCCTGCGGGTACGCGTAGTTGTCCGTCACGGCTGTGGCAGGGGACCAGGCCTGCAACGCACCGCCGGCGCGTAAGGTGGGGGAGGGGTACCTGTTCGGGCGCCAATTATGTGGTAAATAAAAATTACCTATGCGGAATTTCTATGCGGTAAAGTTCAATAAAATAACTCAATCGAAAATGAGAGGCAGAGTCCGTGGCATCTGAGTTTATAAGGGTTTTATTCCATAAAATGGAATTGGTTCGAACCAGGTATCGTGTTCCATCACCACGAAGGTTCAGGAAGGGATAGACAATACTTTATTGACAGAGTACAATATATATAATAAATGCATATAATGGTGATGGATACAGAAGGCGTAACAGCTGAGAGAAACAAGATAAGAACACATGTACGTAACAGAAAGTGTAACAGAAGGCGTGCATAAGGGCGTACACGGAGGTGTGTGCTAGAAATGTCACATGAAAGTGTCACAGGTGGGTGGATCCATAGAAGAATCCTGCAGTGTCAGCAGAAATATATGGCAGAGATGCGCGCGCAGCAGCATGACGTGTGAATGACGTGTAACTGGAGGGTGAAGGGGACTTGACATTTAACTCTACATGAAGAGACAGAAGTCTGGCGGGTCAGGACAATCTAAGCCCGATCATATCTGATATCTTGTGTTTGAGGAACTGTATTATCTAGAAGGAAAGGTCTCTCGGGCAGAGGCTATTCTATACTGACTGTTAATGCGTGCATATGTGCCTACGTGTCTGCGTGTAGTGCGAGGGGCCATTGGCCTACCATGGTAACAGGAGCAGTGAATTACTTGCACGGAGACAGTGAGGCCGGGCCCTTTGCTCTGCAGCTGGGAGGATGTTTACCTAAATAACTAGACAGGAATGTATTTTCGAGGAGCGGAACAGATAACTTGAAGGTTGAATACAGTCTTGGCAGGCAAGCAGGCCGAGCCGGGCACCGCTCGCCACACAGGGAGTAAGGCAAGGGTCATGGAAGCGGCAGGCTGCAGCTTTCAGAGGCAGAAGGCAGCAAGGACTCGATGGCAGGAATCAGGGCCTAGTTTGTCAGAGCCAGGAAAACGTGAAGATGCACCATGTAAAGACGGTGGCAAGGCATACTTAGGAACTGAATTATCGATCCATTCATGTTGCATCTGATAGAGGACATGTTAACGTTGGACGCAAATGTATTTGCGTCTTCATAGCTGGTTGAGGAGGGAACATACATGTACTTGAAGCACATACATGGAGCCGTTGGGGTCTACGTTAGGGGACACAATTGACCATAAAAATTCATATTACCTCAGTTCTTTCGGCTACGGCAAGCACGCAGGTTCAAATCTCTTCCATTTGCTCCCCCCTCTGCTCCTTGGTCCTTTACCAAGCTGATAAAACCAGTTGTGGCAGCTCCAGGGTCCCCACGGCTGAGGATAAAGGTGTTAATGGATAACATGATATTCCTGGACCAGGACAAGAAGCTCTTGCTGAAGCAAGTACAGATCACCATAAAATGAATCCAGTCTCTAGGTTTTATCGTGAATGTGGAGAAATCAGATTTGGAACCATAAAAAAAGGACTCTTTATCTGACTCTTTGTCTGACTCTTAGTAGAGTCAGACAAACATACTCCCAGAGAAAAAGTTAAAGGTAATAAAGAGTTGAACTGATATTGGCTCAGCTGCAGGTTTAACTCCGGCGGTGGTGAGGCTGGTGGCCTTTTTTCATCCTTTAAGCGGCATGCTTCATCATCTGGGATTCTCCGCTTGGAGGAGACTCCTAGCCCCGACAAGGGCTACAACCCCCTCACTGTGAGGGAGGAGCTTAGGGCTGTTTTTAATTCCTACTCTGTGAAGGATATACTAAGTCCTAGAGATGTGAAACACTAAACTGGTTGGGTAACGGGCGCAGTGCAGTCAAAATACATTTAAAAACGTGAGGTAAGTGATGCTAAAACTAACTACCAGGAGCGAAAAAAACTTTATTGGCTCGTTCCTAGTGTCAGGGTTAAAACAGTGCACCTGCAGTATGGGAAAGATTGTAACTGCATGTGACAGATGAACCAGGTCTACATGTTTCAGCCTAATCGACCCACAAAGGTGTCACTGCCTTCATCAGGACCTATAAACAAGGTGGACTGTGATGAACTAAGTGAGAAAGTGAAAGGTAATAAGAGCTAAATACAAAACCAGTAATCCAACTTTTGGTACGATTTACTGGTTTTACCTGTAGGAAACAGAAGCAACAATAGAAATCAAATGTATGTGTCTTTAGACATGTAAATAAGAACATTTGTAGAGCGTGTGAGTCATAGGCCTCATCACTGGCCTGCCGCCATTGTGAAATTATTAAGGAAAGGTCAAACATTGTCTTACCCGTTGTTGATTGATAAGAGGCCTCCCCTCAGCCTGGCAACAGCTCAGGGGAGAGGCACCGCTCTGAAAGAAGGATGTTTAAAAGTGTCAGAACAATATAGCAATATTAGGTCAGACACAACTCCAAACATGCATGCAAATTAGAGAAAACTGTTCACAGTATCAACAGGGCACAGAAGTGCCAGTTAGTAGACTTTCTAGTAGTGTGAGGCATTCATAGTGTGTGAAGTGTTCAATCAACCTACATATGGACAGTCTGAGAGCAGTCAGCTGCATGAACAGAGTGGAGGGTGCAAGACCCAGACCTCCAGCAGAGCTGGCCGCAGCACCCTGGGAGTTCTTTCACAGCCAGGTGTTCTCTCTAAAAGAAGGCTACCTTCCAGGGCCACTCAGGTTGGTTGCAGACTGGTATTCGCGAAGCCTCGACAGTGCCAGCGACGGGGGTCTGAACGGGCAGGTGCTCAATGCTCCAAGCATGGTTGGGGTCAGCGTTGACCTCTTTGCCTCCAGACTAATGGCTCAGGGTCAGAGATATTTCAGTTGATAATGGATCTAAAGCTTTAGCAGCAGATGCTTTTCCTCGTGATTGGTTCAGTTTAAATCACTGTGCTTTTCCATATTTCATCGTGATGCCCAGGTGCGTGGCACAGGTGTGCAGGCAGCTGGTGGGGATAGTCCTGTTGGCACCACTCTGGATGGCACAGCCTGGTTCCCCTTCCGCCCGAGTTCGCAGCAGATTACCCGATGCGCCTGCCCGGGATTCTCATAATGCTCAGGGGTCCTCAGGGGCAGTATCACAGGGATCTCCTGGGGGCGCAACCAGGCATTGGAGGCATTTCTTGACTTTGCCCAAATACACAGAATCCATAAAACCAACTCAGCCAGATATAAATGGAGTCAAAGTCACCAGAGTCTTTTTACTGAGAGCAGATTCGGCTGTCGTACTGCGCGCAAGGTTGTATCCGGACACCTCTGTATCCACAGAATATTGTGGTGGCCTCACACGCGTCTGGTGAATCTCAGTTCACCAGAAGCGACACAGGGGCAGATACAAACTCAGCATTTGAGCCCATCACACTGGCCCGGGGCAGTTTAGCAGGTATCAGACCCCAGAAGAGGCAGCACATCTGGAGCTCGAGAAAGAAAAGAACGGAGACGCCCTGACAAATAAATACACATGAAGCTGGCACACACAGTGGAAAGCATGGAAGAGGGTCCTGTGCCCAAGAGAGGGGTGTACCAACATTCTCCCCAAGAGAGGGGTGTACCAACATTCTCCCCAAGAGAGGGGTGTACCAACATTCTCCGATAGAGAGGGATGTACCAACATTCCCCCCAAGAGAGGGGTGTACCAACATTCTCCCCAAGAGAGGGGTGTACCAACATTCTCCGATAGAGAGGGATGTACCAACATTCCCCCCAAGAGAGGGGTGTTCCAACATTCTTCCCAAGTGTGTAAATAGCACATGCCATCCTGTGTATAGCAGGCGCAGCGGAGACCGGGGTCACCCCTGCCATCCTGTCAATCTCTACTATCTCCTGTATGGCTTGCTTTGGAACAAGGAGCGCAAGTGGACGCCTATCCCCTCCCTAATCGGTACCCCCTCTCCACCACAGACAGGAGGGCAGGAGGGCATTAGGCCTCACCTCCACCCCTTCCCCCACAGTCAAATGCCTTCCTCTGCACCACAGCCACGAGGGCACCAGTACCACACCCAGGGCCAGGAGGGCACCAGCCCTCCCCCACTCCCCAACAGGGCCACGAGGGCACCAGTACCCCCTACCAGAGCCAGGAGGGCAGCAGTCTTCCCCCTCCCCCCTCACCAGGGCCAGGAGGCCTCCCCCGTGTCAGGAGGGCACCAGTCGCACCCTCCCCCCCCCCCCCCCCCCCACCCCCACCCAGGAGGCTCCAGGCCTGTACCCCACCCCAGGAGCCTGCTGTCCGGCGCCCCAGGCGGACATCAGTTGCAGTTTCTGTGCTGCCTGTATCAGTTGTCAGGATGCATTTCATATTTGCCCCAGCGGTCTCCATAGCAGCAGTCCACCCAGGGCCCATCTGCTGTCCTGGGGTGACCCCTCCGGACAGCAGCCTGCCCGGGTGAGGTACAGAGACGAGCCGGCTCCTCTGGGCGCTATCCTCGCACGAGCTGCATCTGGGAGCGCTTTGCTCTGTACATGGGCCGCTTCTGGTTTCGTTTAGAGATCTGTTGAGCGCACACATGAAACGGTGGATTGGGAAACACTCCTCCTCCGGTCCCTTTCCAAGACGTGACCTCATGCGCGCTCATCTGTGTCCAACACAAAGTCAGATCACAGCCGTCCAGGAGCAGCTGTGGGGCTGTGAGGCCTGCCTTCCAGGCGCTTTCAAGTATCCCAGCTCCATGCGGAAGCGGCTCCTCCGCTCCAGGCCCTCGCTAAGCCTTCTGGGACTTGCAGTCCAGTTTATTGAATTACGAAATCGGGACTACAAGTACCAGAATGCAAAGGAAAACATGGAGTGGATCAGCTGTTTTCATGTCGAACAAGGGCCTAGTTTAGAGTGGGGCGGACTGGGTTACTCCATCACAAACGTGTCGGATCTCCCATCTGCGGGATTACGATCTCATTATATCCTACAGCACTTGTAATACAGTGGACAGGATATGCGTCAAGTTGGTACGTCCGCCAAACGTGAAATCAGCCCCTTCGTAAAGTGAGCGTCTCTTATTCTGCTGCCACACACGGACCGCCGCTGACCACACCTCACGTCACCCAAGAGAGGGGCTTGCGAATGAATGCCGGGTCACTCAGTGCGTCAGAGAAGCCCTCTGCTGTGAGGGACATCTTTACTCAGGGCCTGATTCACAAGGGGCCTCTGTACCCGTGGCAGAGGCCCCGCCCTCTTGGCAGGGGGCCCCCACTCATGGCACACACCCTACAGTTGCGTCAGATGTCCTCGCAGTTGTAACAGAGGCCCAAACTTGTGGCAGGGACCTGCACTGTGACAGAGGCCTGCACTTGCGACAGATGCCTGCACTGTGACAGAGGCCTGCACTTGTGACAGAGGCCTGCACTGTGACAGAGGCCTGCACCTGTGACAGAGGCCTGCACCTGTGACAGAGGCCTGCACTTGTGACAGACGCCTGTACTCGTGACAGAGGCCTGCACTGTGACAGAGGCCTGCACTGTGATAGAGGCCTGCACTGTGACAGAGGCCTGCACTTGTGACAGAGGCCTGCACTTGTGACAGAGGCCTGCACTTTGACAGAGGCCTGCACTTGTGACAGAGGCCTGCACTTTGACAGAGGCCTGCACTTGTGACAGAGGCCTGCACTGTGACAGAGGCCTGCACTGTGACAGAGGCCTGCACTGTGACAGAGGCCTGCACTGTGACAGAGGCCTGCACTGTGACAGAGGCCTGCACTGTGACAGGGGCCTGCACTTGTGACAGAGGCCTGCACTGTGACAGAGGCCTGCACTTGTGACAGAGGCCTGCACTTGTGACAGAGGCCTGCACTGTGACAGAGGCCTGCACTGTGACAGAGGCCTGCACTGTGACAGAGGCCTGCACTGTGACAGGGGCCTGCACTTGTGACAGAGGCCTGCACTGTGACAGAGGCCTGCACTTGTGACAGAGGCCTGCACTGTGACAGAGGCCTGCACTGTGACAGAGGCCTGCACTGTGACAGAGGCCTGCACTTGTGACAGAGGCCTGCACTGTGACAGAGGCCTGCACTTGTGACAAAGGCCTGCACTTGTGACAGAGGCCTGCACTGTGACAGAGGCCTGCACTTGTGACAGAGGCCTGCACTTGTGACAGAGGCCTGCACTTGTGACAGAGGCCTGCACTGTGACAGAGGCCTGCACTTGTGACAGAGGCCTGCACTTGTGACAGAGGCCTGCACTGTGACAGAGGCCTGCACTTGTAACAGAGGCCTGCACTGTGACAAAGGCCTGCACTTGTGACAGAGGCCTGCACTTGTGACAGAGGCCTGCACTGTGACAGAGGCCTGCACTGTGACAGGGGCCTGCACTTGTGACAGAGGCCTGCACTGTGACAGAGGCCTGCGCTGTGACAGAGGCCTGCACTGTGACAGAGGCCTGCACTTGTGACAGAGGCCTGCACTTGTGACAGAGGCCTGCACTGTGACAGAGGCCTGCACTGTGACAGGGGCCTGCACTTGTGACAGAGGCCTGCACTGTGACAGAGGCCTGCACTTGTGACAGAGGCCTGCACTGTGACAGAGGCCTGCACTGTGACAGAGGCCTGCACTGTGACAGAGGCCTGCACTTGTGACAGAGGCCTGCACTGTGACAGAGGCCTGCACTTGTGACAAAGGCCTGCACTTGTGACAGAGGCCTGCACTTGTGACAGAGGCCTGCACTTGTGACGGAGGCCTGCACTTTGACAGAGGCCTGCACTTGTGACAGAGGCCTGCACTGTGACAGAGGCCTGCACTTGTGACAGAGGCCTGCACTTGTGACAGAGGCCTGCACTCGTGGCAGGGACCTGCACTTGTGACAGAGGCCTGCACTTGTGACAGAGGCCTGCACTTGTGGCAGGGACCTGCACTTGTGACAGAGGCCTGCACTTGTGACAGAGGCCTGCACTTGTGACAGAGGCCTGCACTGTGACAGAGGCCTGTACTGTGACAGAGGCCTGCACTTGTGACAGAGGCCTGCACTTGTGACAGAGGCCTGCACTCGTGGCAGGGACCTGCACTTGTGACAGAGGCCTGCACTTGTGACAGAGGCCTGCACTCGTGGCAGGGACCTGCACTTGTGACAGAGGCCTGCACTTGTGACAGAGGCCTGCACTTGTGACAAAGGCCTGCACTTGTGACAGAGGCCTGCACTTGTGACAAAGGCCTGCACTTGTGACAGAGGCCTGCACTTTGACAGAGGCCTGCACTTGTGACAGAGGCCTGCACTGTGACAGAGGCCTGCACTTGTGACAGAGGCCTGCACTTGTGACAGAGGCCTGCACTGTGACAGAGGCCTGCACTGTGACAGAGGCCTGCACTGTGACAGGGGCCTGCACTTGTGACAGAGGCCTGCACTGTGACAGAGGCCTGTACTGTGACAGAGGCCTGCACTGTGACAGAGGCCTGCACTGTGACAGAGGCCTGCACTTGTGACAGAGGCCTGCACTGTGACAGAGGCCTGCACTTGTGACAAAGGCCTGCACTTGTGACAGAGGCCTGCACTTGTGACAGAGGCCTGCACTTGTGACGGAGGCCTGCACTTTGACAGAGGCCTGCACTTGTGACAGAGGCCTGCACTGTGACAGAGGCCTGCACTTGTGACAGAGGCCTGCACTTGTGACAGAGGCCTGCACTCGTGGCAGGGACCTGCACTTGTGACAGAGGCCTGCACTTGTGACAGAGGCCTGCACTTGTGACAAAGGCCTGCACTTGTGACAGAGGCCTGCACTTTGACAGAGGCCTGCACTTTGACAGAGGCCTGCACTGTGACAGATGCCTGCACTTGTGACAGAGACCTGCACTGTAACAGAGGCCTGCACTTGTGACAGAGGCCTGCACTGTGACAGAGGCCTGCACTTGTGACAGAGGCCTGCACTGTGACAGAGGCCTGTACTGTGACAGAGGCCTGCACTGTGACAGAGGCCTGCACTTGTGACAGAGGCCTGCACTGTGACAGAGGCCTGCACTTGTGACAAAGGCCTGCACTTGTGACAGAGGCCTGCACTTGTGACAGAGGCCTGCACTTGTGACGGAGGCCTGCACTTTGACAGAGGCCTGCACTTGTGACAGAGGCCTGCACTCGTGGCAGGGACCTGCACTTGTGACAGAGGCCTGCACTTGTGACAGAGGCCTGCACTCGTGGCAGGGACCTGCACTTGTGACAGAGGCCTGCACTTGTGACAGAGGCCTGCACTTGTGACAGAGGCCTGCACTTGTGACAAAGGCCTGCACTTGTGACAGAGGCCTGCACTGTGACAGAGGCCTGTACTGTGGCAGAGGCCTGCACTGTGACAGAGGCCTGCACTTGTGACAGAGGCCTGCACTGGTGGCAGGGACCTGCACTTGTGACAGAGGCCTGCACTTGTGACAGAGGCCTGCACTCGTGTCAGGGACCTGCACTTGTGACAGAGGCCTGCACTTGTGACAGAGGCCTGCACTTGTGACAGAGGCCTGCACTTGTGACAAAGGCCTGCACTTGTGACAGAGGCCTGCACTTGTGACAAAGGCCTGCACTTGTGACAGAGGCCTGCACTTTGACAGAGGCCTGCACTTGTGACAGAGGCCTGCACTGTGACAGATGCCTGCACTTGTGACAGAGGCCTGCACTGTAACAGAGGCCTGCACTTGTGACAGAGGCCTGCACTTGTGACAGAGGCCTGCCCTGTGACAGAGGCCTGCACTTGTGACAGAGGCCTGCACTGTGACAGAGGCCTGTACTGTGACAGAGGCCTGCACTGTGACAGAGGCCTGCACTTGTGACAGAGGCCTGCTCTGTGACAGAGGCCTGCACTTGTGACAAAGGCCTGCACTTGTGACAGAGGCCTGCACTTGTGACAGAGGCCTGCACTTGTGACGGAGGCCTGCACTTTGACAGAGGCCTGCACTTGTGACAGAGGCCTGCACTCGTGGCAGGGACCTGCACTTGTGACAGAGGCCTGCACTTGTGACAGAGGCCTGCACTTGTGACAGAGGCTTGCACTCGTGGCAGGGACCTGCACTTGTGACAGAGGCCTGCACTTGTGACAGAGGCCTGCACTTGTGACAGAGGCCTGCACTTGTGACAAAGGCCTGCACTTGTGACAGAGGCCTGCACTGTGACAGAGGCCTGTACTGTGGCAGAGGCCTGCACTGTGACAGAGGCCTGCACTTGTGACAGAGGCCTGCACTCGTGGCAGGGACCTGCACTCGTGACAGAGGCCTGCACTTGTGACAGAGGCCTGTACTTGTGACAGAGGCCTGCACTCGTGGCAGGGACCTGCACTTGTGACAGAGGCCTGCACTTGTGACAGAGGCCTGCACTTGTGACAAAGGCCTGCACTTGTGACAGAGGCCTGCACTTGTGACAAAGTCCTGCACTTGTGACAGAGGCCTGCACTTTGACAGAGGCCTGCACTTGTGACAGAGGCCTGCACTCGTGGCAGGGACCTGCACTTGTGGCAGAGGCCTGCACTTGTGACAGAGGCCTGCACTGTGACAGAGGCCTGCACTTGTGACAGAGGCCTGCACTGTGATAGAGGCCTGCACGTGTGACAGAGGCCTGCACTGTGACAGAGGCCTGCACGCGTGGCAGAGGCCTGCACGTGTGACAGAGGCCTGCACTTGTGACAGAGGCCTGCACTGTGACAGAGGCCTGCACTTGTGACAAAGGCCTGCACTTGTGACAGAGGCCTGCACTTGTGACAGAGGCCTGCACTGTGACAGAGGCCTGCATTTGTGACAGAGGCCTGTACTTGTGACAGAGGCCTGCACTTGTGACAGAGGCCTGCACTGTAACAGAGGCCTGCACTTGTGACAAAGGCCTGCACTTGTGACAGAGGCCTGCACTTGTGACAGAGGCCTGCACTTGTGGTGGGGGCCTGCAAACGTGGTGAGGCTCTCGCCCTTATGACAGAGCCTCGCAGTCATGGCAGGAGTTGGCATTCATGGTGGTGGCCCACAGTCGTGGCAGGAGGCCTGAACTCATGGGGGGGCCTGCACTCATGGCAGGAGCCTGCACTCATGGCGAAGGCATCGCAGTCATGGCCTTTGGCCCGCACTGGTAGCAGGATCTCCGCTATGGAAAACTACAATGCAAAGGTCCTGCCATGAGTGCAAGGCCACCGCCATGACTACGGGACCTCCGACCACGAATGCAAGGCCGCTGCCACGACTGCGGGACCTCCAGCCACGAATGCAAGGCCGCTGCCACGACTGAGGGACCTCCAGCCACGAATGCAAGGCCGCCGCTACGACTGCGGGACCTCCGGCCACGAATGCATGGCCGCTGCTACGACTGCGGGACCTCCAGCCACGAATGCAAGGCCGCTGCCACGACTGAGGGACCTCCAGCCACAAGTGCGGAGGCCCTTTGGGAATTAGGCTCAGTGATGTGAAGATGAAATATATAGAACTAAATATTGGTGGCAGAGATTAGCGGAGATGGCTTTAAACAAACAGACAAGAGTGGAGATGGCTGTACACAAACAGTCGAGAGTCGAGATAGCTGTAAACAAATAGACGAGAGTGGAGATAGCTGTAAACAAACAGACAAGAGTGGAGATAGCTGTAAACAAATGGATGAGAGTGGAGATGGCTGTAAACAAACAGATGAGAGTGGGGGTGGCTGTAAACAGACAAGAGGAGATAGTTGTAAACAAACAGACAAGTGAGGAGGTGGCTGTAAACAAACAGATAAGAGTGGAGATGGCTGTAAGCAAACAGACAAGAGTGGAAGTGGCTGTAAACCGACAAGAGTGGAGATGGCTGTAAACAGACAAGAGTGGAGGTGGCTGTAAACAGACAAGAGTGGAGATGGCTGTAAACAGACAAGAGTGGAGGTGGCTGTAAACAGACAAGAGTGGAGATGGCTGTAAACAGACGAGAGTGGAGTGTCATTGTTGACATTGCTAAGTTAGCATGAGCTTTACTGCCATGACGACCAGGTAACCATCCCGGTGTTTTTAGATTTATATAACCAAGAAATGAACCTAGCAAAGATCTAGTTAAAGCCTCTTTTTTGAGAAGATTCTACAGCCTAACATTTATACACCACTGTATTTATCTGTATTCCAGAGAGAGAGGGTATAATTGGTTGGAAGGATCATATAAATAGGTTTGACCCCAACATTGACTTCTCAGGAGGTATGTAGAGACCAATCCCAAAATAAAACGTTATGACTGATCAGTTGATAGGAACTTGATGGGTTCCAACTGGGGTGTATTCGTATTTCAAGGTTGACCAGTGGAGTTTCGGCTGAATGTAGTTTGAGAGTTGATTTGACCTTTTGAAAGACATGTTCTGTTATGTTATGTTATGTTACAATATTTTTGTATAGCGCAAATCACCACTGGTCTCTAAGCGCTTCCAAGAAAAGGTACATAACCTGAAGCAACCCCGAAGGAGCCCTCCGCCATCGAACCACATTAGGGTATAGATGTTATCTTTTTAAACAGATCGGTCTTTAAGTTCTTTCTAAAGGATAGTAGTTGCGAGTCTTCCTGCAGAGAAGCAGATAGCTCATTCCAGAGTTGCGGAACAAGTACGGACAGAGCTCTGCCACTTTTAGATTTAAGCTTAAATCTGGGTACAATCAGTTTGCAGGCTTTACTTGACCGTAGGGCTCTCCCCGGCGTGTACTTCCTCAATCACTCTTTGATATACTTAGGAGCCTTACCAAAAATGGCTTTATGGGCCACACAGAGACATCTAAACTGCACTCTATATTTGATAGGCAGCCAGTGCAGCTTCAGAAGAAGGGGGGGTCGCATGAGAGCTCCTCGGCAGAGAGTAGATTTACCTAGCCGCGTCGTTCTGCACGACCTGCAGTTTCCTCAGGAGTTTCTGAGGAAGGCCTAAATACAAAGCATTGCCATAGTCCAACCGAGAGATGATAGTGGCGGACACTATGGATTGCAATGTGGAGACAGACAGAATGGGGGTCAACTTCCGAAGTTGCCTAAGCAAACCAACATAGGAACCTACCACTGCTGAGACTTGGGGGGCCATAGAAAGGTCTACGTCAATCTTCAAGCCCAGACTTTTAACCACTCTTCCTGGAGATGGTGTTTTCCCTAATTCTGGGGGCCAGAATAAATCACACCAGGGGTTTTCTAGATTGGTAATAACCAACACCTCCGTTTTCTCGGTGTTTACTTTCAGAAGGTTGTTGGTCATCCAATTTACAGTGAATCTAAGTAAGTTCTTTACTGGTTCCTGTGCCTCCCTCGAATTCTCCAACTGAACAAGCAGTTGGGTGTCGTCGGCATAGTTAAAGACTTGGCAATTCCTGTGCGTTAGCTCCTCCACAAGAGATTGAAGGTATATGTTAAATAACAAGGGGGATAGTGCGGACCCCTGGGGTACACCCCAGGTTACAACATTGGCCTCAGATATTTGGCCTCCCAATTACACTCTCTGAGTCCAACCAGTAAGGAAAGATTCAAGCCACTTAAATGCTTGCCCTGTTATTCCCAGCTTCGCGATACGATCAAATGGCTGATCGTATCAAACGCCGCTGACAGATCCAATAGAATCAAGGCGCAAGGCTGTTTATTATCTGCCCTGATTCTTAGATCGTCAGCGACCGTGGCCATGACCAGTTCTGTGCTATGCTGCGGCCGGAAGCCCGCCTGCCTTGGATGGAGTAGACCGTGCTCCTCCAGGTAACTGGCAAGCGTATTCAGGACCTGCTTTTCCAGTATCTTTCCCAGAAAGGGCAATTGAGAGATTGGCCTATAGTTTTTTAAAGCCTTAATATCCGCTCCTGCTTTCTTCAGGACGGGGATGACCCTGGCTTCCTTCAGGTTCGCTGGGAGATAACCAGACTCCAGTAACTTATTTAATAGGCTTAACAACTGTTTTTCAAGGCTGGGCAAGGCCATTTGGAATATTCTCGGGGGACATGGGTCCATACTAGATCCTGACTTAATTTGACGAACAATGGCTGACAAACTCCCTGCATCCAAACACGGGATGCTGTTCAGATTCCAGGTCCACTCCTGGAAGGCAGGGGTAGATGAAAGAAAAGGATCAGCTGGAGTTTTTGAGATGTCCCTAATGATGTCTTGTATTTTCTGGAGGAAAAACCTCTGAAAGGTGTCACAATCCAGTCGATCGTTTGTTGGGGCTTTACCCTCTAATTGCGTTAGTTCCCTGAGAATGGCAAATATCTCCCTTTGCTTATTCCCGGCACGTCTAATTCTGTCCTCATAGAAGGCTGCCTTCCTCGACAGTATATCAGACTTGTGTTTTGACAGAAGTTCTTTGTAAATTTCAGACTCAGCCTGGCTGTAATTGAGTCTCCACCTTCTCTCCGCTTGCCGGAGGGCTTGTTTCCTCTCTCTAAGTGAGGCATCAAACCAAGGTGCTCCCTTCCCCTTAGCTCTAGTTCTTTCCGTTCGCTCAGGGACAAAGTGTCCAAGGCAGCACGAATCCAGGCCATGAGGGCTGTGGTGTCTGAGTCTAGATTTCCCTCAGACCTCTCTGGAGGTGGAATTGAGAGGAGCGTGGGCGTCAAAGATTCAGCTTCCAACTTCTTCCAAGCTCGAACTTTCCTCCAAAGTGGATCAGACGTTACCGGTGAGATATCGCACGGGACCCAGCACTTGATCAGGGAGTGATCAGACCATATGCAAGGGCTAAACTCGATTATCTCTACCTGGGGTATGGAGGACCAAACCAGGTCCAACGTACGTCCTTTGACATGTGTAGGGCCCGCCACTAGTTGGCGCAGGTGTAATGAGGTCAGGTTAGTATCAAACTCTGTCTCTGTAGGGTCTCTGGGTGACTTCTCCCAATGATAATTAAAGTCCCCTACCACCAAGAGAGATTTATATCTAGAGCTCAAATCAGTAAAGAGCTCCAGAAAGGCTTTGTTGAAATCGGGGGAGCTTTTTGGTGGGCGATATACTACCACCATCATAATGCATATGGATTTTAATGAGATTTTTATGCCCAATATCTCCGCACTTTCACAGTTTTCCGCAAAAACCTGTGTAGCCCTGAGAGTTGCAACCCCTTCACCACCGCACTCCTTAGGGCGATTGTACCATAATGCATCATACTCCAGAGGGAGTGCCGAAAGGACATTCGGGGTGGAAGAGGCCCCCAGCCAGGTCTCGGTAAGGGCGAGAATATCAATATCGCCATCGAGAAGGAGGGAAAACACTTCCAGATGGTGCTTTTGCAAGGAGCGTGTGTTCAACATTGCGACTTTTAACCCCTGGGTCGTATGAGAGTGTAGTACCATCTTGGGCCGTGTATATTCGCACCTTCCCCGCAGGAGGGATTCTTCCTGTAGCCTGGCTGAAGTGAGCTCGGCCAGCATCTCTTTTCCAGTTCTTAGCGCCAGGAGAGCAATGTACCCATTAAGAACAGTAGGGAACAATATCAGTTTTTACTCATTATGAAGTAAATTGTAATGTTTTCTGAATATATATATTGTGCTAATAATTGAGTGTATTTTACTGCTATGTTTATTAGGATGTTGCAAGAATATAACATATTTACATGCACTTGTATTTTTAAATATATTTTTCATTCTTTTTAGACAATTCTGGTCTTTTTAATATTGCGAGAGAAACTAAGAAACAACCAAACGTCTTTTGTCTTGAAAAAGGTAGTGCACATCAGACAGCACACCGAAACGTGTCAACGCCAGTGTTTTTAATTAAATTCGAGGGACTATTGTGCTGAGTATCTTTGAAAGGTACCTTATGATACACATTGTCTAAAACCATGCGACGATATCTGTTGTGGGTGTCAGTCCTTAGATTCTAATGATTAATTTGGGTCCCGATATATCAGGGTCAAATCTGGAGCAAGAGGTCAAGTATCCAACATTGTTAGCCTGCGGGCAACGTTGGCTGCATAGACTCTTCTCCGTTGTTTTCCAGATGACGAGGCTTCGCCAAAAGGGTGGGCTGATGGAATTCACACTTATGCCGACTGCTGGGAAAGTGATCTGAGTCTGGTGGGCTTTCTTTCTGAGCACCAAGAAGGTTGTCTTGTCTGATTTAATAGACTGACTCTCTCCCTTATGTTGTATATGTATTGAATTAGGGGTATGGAGTTGAGTTGGTCAATAAATACTACCCCTTAGACCCTTGTGTATATCTTTATATTTATGTTTTTAACCTTTACTTATCAATAAATAAAATCTGTATATCTTTTTATATTTTTCAAAGTTCCTGCTGTAGTGTGTTTATCGTCATAACTGTGGAGATCCTTGTCTGTGATACCAGTGTGGATGAGATATTGAATGGATTGCACGATAGGTGACTGTGAGTCAGATGGATCCAAGGGAATGTTTAAATTCACACTGTTTGCGCACGTTACTACATGACTTTATTTTGCAAGACTCTCATTATGCCTTTCAAATGAGAACCGTCTGCTTTTCACGTTCTCTGCTGAGTTCTTGGAGTTTAGTCTGAACACATTGTATAAGGTCGATAAACAATGCCACTTGTTATTCTGTTCTGGTCAGTCCCTGGCACCTAGACAAAACATGCTAAACACAGGTGCACTGCTGGAGACTCGAGCTTCGATATTATGGGGATGCATGTTGTTTTATCACACACTTGGAAAGAGACCTGTCCATGGAGAAGAGCTCCGCTGCTCCTACGATGTAAACCTTCTATCTAGGCTTTAAGGTATGGGGTCTGCTGACAAAGCCCAGAGATCTTCGTTTATATAAATAAACTTCTTCCAGCTAAGGGGAGGGTGGTTAGGCCTTATAGTCCTGTTTCCACTGTCTTTATACAATGACACCCCCCTTTGTTTTCTTCGGAATTGTAACAATGCTAATTGTTTTGATTTTATTTATTTTGCTGCTGGTAGTGGCTCATATACTGTATTGTACAGCAAAATAGTTCAAATGAAAATTTTGAACGATTACAGTGACTCTGTCAATCCTTATTGTGGACAAGTACGAGTGAGTGAGCGAAAGGGTATACCTTGCTACCGCGATTCCTGAGAGGGTCGGGAGTGTTGTCTTCTGGGTTATCTAATAATTTGTAGCTTCGTGATATTAGGAGGAAAACGAAGGAGACACTACAGCTGGCCGGTTTTGGGATTTTGGGTACTAAGGTGGTAGGTTGGTACACCCCTCTACACCGAGACCCTGTTTTCCTGCACATAGTTCTGTGTATGCGCAGAATCCCTGCTACAGGAAATGGCTGAAAACAAACAGATAAGAGTGGAGGTGGCTTTCAACATTCCATTACCTCACATGCACCAGCATTCCATAACACATCCACACGAGCTGAGCAGAAAGGCAGAGAAGACGTGAAGAAGCATAGCCCTGGATACAAGATACAACAATGTGTGAATAAAACAAGAGAGGACACAGAGGGAGGAAGAAGAGAAACAGTAGGTGCAAACATGTAGCGTTGTTAGTTCCTGAACCTAGGGGGAAGATGGGGGTGGGGGGACTGAGGCAGAGCATCAGTATATTGCACACTGTATCCCCCTCTCAATTGGGAGTGAGGGGTAAACAGTTAGCCCATTGCATCCTCATTAGCTGTAAGAAAGTACTGAAAACAGTCACAGAAATGTAATGCGCACCTCCTCTCCCTCCTCTCCCGACCCCCCCTCCTTATTTTTTCTCAATCTGTTGTTATTCTAAGATTGCAAAGTAGATCTTCTTTGGGACGTAATAAAGTTTTGTTAGTACTGACAATTGCAATCAACTGCATTACGTTTTATATTCTAACTATTTGGTCCTCCCAGCCATTCACTCTTAACATAGAACGTCACGTCTAGAAGTTTGGATGACATGAGATTCCTACACCCTGTAAGACTCAATGTCTTGTGTAACATTTCCTGTACATTGATTTACACATTTGTATGATTTATTGTGCCTCTCTGTGTGATGAAAGCACTCTGACACCCTACACTTAGTGTTAGAACTCCCTGCCAATTTCCCACCGGGAGTCAGGCTTGCTCCCTTCGCACATTTCTTTGATAATATACAATGATATATGTTTTTCTCACCACTTTCAAAGTTCACCAGCCGCCACTGGAGGAGGAAGATGTGTGTGCGCTCAAGCGTGCTGATGTTTGGAGTCGGTCGAACAATTCTCGTTCACACAGGTGGAGTACGAACGCCAGTGGCATGCATGCCAGTGGCAGAGGCAGTACCAGGAGATGGGATAGAACTGACAAGCCCAGTCCACATTTGTGTTGCAGGTTTTGGAGTAGTTTCCATTTAGTTTTGTATGGTGGTTGCCCCACGATTAACAAAGAGTGCGTCAAATGTGGTCCCATTGGTAATTTCGCACGTGTTTCTAAAAACTCCAACAAGAATGCCAGACAGGGTGCTGGTAGAGTTTCGTGCATGGTTGAGTCTGCGACGTTTAAGTCTGGGTGTGTGTGCAGTAGTGGTGAGGATACCCACAAGGGCATTGTAGTGTCCATTCAGCAAGGCAATGTAGTACCTACCTCATTGGAACAGCCCATCAGGTCTTCTCCCAAATGTGTGGCAACCATAGCTGGTATAGAGTTAATCTTATGGCGGACTCTGGTCACCTTGGACCATTGTCGAGAGTATTTCAATGAGAAAATCTATGGTGTCTTTAGCTTAGGACTGTTGAAACCTCCGGACGTGGGAGCTGAGAGTTTTGATGGGTTTGTTATTGATTTGGATGGATATGTGAGTGTGTCATTAGCATTAAAAAGCAGGAGAGCTCGAGTCAAGTTGTATAAAGCAGTGAAAGGAGTGGACGTGTTGGGTTGGAAGGACCAGTGGAAGTTACGGATCATTCTTAACCTGCGCGCTGATGATCCGATCCAATTGGTCGAGAAAACAGAATCTTTGCAGGTTTTGTCTATAAATGAGAGTGCGTGCGGAAAGGAGGTGATTCAGCCTTTCCAGACAGTGTTTTCCGAGAGCTTGGGGAAGTTACATGATTTTTCCCATAAGATTAAACTCAAGGTCAACCCTTTTCCAGTGAAGCAAAACTTGTGTGGTGTTCCCATTAATGTGAGGGGTCAGGGGCGGCTCCAGGCTCATGACGGGCCTGGGCAGGGAGCGTAGGTAGGGGGCCCCGGAAGAGGGGATCCGGGCGGGGCGGAGCGCTGAGGCCAGTGAAGGGGGGGGGGGTCAGGGTGTTTGGAAGTGGAACAGAGCTGGATGTCTCCAAATCCCTGCCAGGGGCCGCCACGCAAATATGTATCCATCCTCAGAGGATTATTATATTAAGGATATATATTGGCCTGGTGGCCCCTGGGGTTTGGTGGCCCTGTGCAGGTGCACAGCTTGCACATGCCTAAGGCCGCCCCTGGAGGGGGGACCTGAAAGTGAAGTTGAATAGGTTGGTGAATGAGGGCATAATCGAGGCAATTGAATCTGCCGAATGGGTTTCTCCCATCGTTTTGGCATGCAAGCCGGATCAACATCAATTGAGATTATGTGTTGATTTGAGGGCATTAAACGCTAACGTTGTTATTGACTTTCATCCGCTTCCCAACTACCATAAAATGTATTTTTTGTTAGAGTGTTTCAACATTTTCTCGACTTTGGACCTTAGGTCTGCGTATCACCAGATCGAACTTGCCGAAGAGTCCAAACAACTGACTACTTTCATCACTCCACAAGGCCTCTATCAATTTACCAGGATGCCTTTCAGCTTGACATCTGCTGCTTCTGTGTTCCGAAGAGACATGTTCCACATCTTTAGGGACATTGATTTGACATTTTGAAATTTTTGAAAAATGAGGGGGAACATATGGGTCATGAAGGGGTGGGAGCACACTGCTGACCTCCCAGCACAGTTCGCGCCTTAGCATTATGGTAAATGCAGTTTTCAGTGCGCGCTTACTTGGTATTTTGCTGGAGTGTTCCACCAAAGTTGGTGCAGATTAGTGCTGCCATCTCTAGACACATGTGTTTCTGGATTTTATCCTTCATATGGGTCATCTTGTGGAAGTATGCAGCATCTTAGAGCCTCGTGGCCTTACTCTCAAAAGGCATATGTGCAAACTGTTTACGAGATCTGTGGATTATTTGGGCCACATACTCTCTGGTGATGGTGATGTCGTAATTTGACGATGGCCGAGTTAGCGCTTAGCTGTAGCTACACGTTTGCCGTATAAATTGGCCATACTCGGAAACGCCATTTTGTGTGTTACGGCGGCCATCTTAGATCATAAGCGGCCTTGTGGCCAGCATGGCCTTTAGTCCGTTGTCCGTGCCATTGACCACTTGAGTTTGCCCAGCAACAGGCTATTTTTAGTACTGGTCAAGCCCGTACATGCGCAGTCCCCATTGACCAGTCATCCCTCTGGAATGTGCCGCTTAAACTGACCAACAGAGTTGTAACCCCTCCAATGAGCTGGCAGTGTTCCAAAGATTACCTTATATGTACATAACGCTTGTAACTTCGTGCCGCACATTGTTTTATTACCTGTAAAACTGTATAAAAGAGTAAGTCACACCGATGTTCGGTGTGATACTTCTTGCATTACCGAAGGGTGCTGTAGGAATGTACCACCACCCCATGGGGTTTTAATAAACTTGTTCTTTGCATTTTTCAGTTTCCGTGCCAACAGTTCTTTCAGTGTAAGTGGGTTATCTTCGGAGCATGTAGGCCTTGGGAACCCAATACCACAAATTGGCGACTCTGGTGGGACTCATCGGCGACTCGGATGCCCGAAGGAGAGGTCGTGACGAAGGTCTGGATACTCGCCATGGACGCGCGCTGCCACTGAGTGACCCGAGTCTTGGCACCCACAGTGTTTTTTCCTTTCCTTCCGATCTGACCTTCCAGGTGGCGCCGGTCTCCGACTGAGTCCCCGATTGTCCGTGTTGCTGGATAAAGCGCCGTTTGGCTGATTCGATTACAAGACCTTGGCAGTTGGAAACTGGACCTTTGAGGCTTTGGGTAAGATTTGTGATCGGTAAGGTAGTCTGCGGACGCTTACTGAAGTTCTATGATTTGTGATCGGTAAGGTAGTCCTCGGACGCTTGCCGAAGTCCTATGATCTATGATTTTGATTTGAGTTAGCTAACATTTGTGAATTTGTGTAGTGCACTTCACATAGGCAGGCATGTAGAGATGTTTCTCTAATTTTGTTTTTTTCTTCGAGCGGCACATTTGTGTGAAGTACTGTAAGTGCCATTTTTCTACGGTATCGCGCTTTCGTGGTACCCTTTTGAACATGCCTGTTTTAAGCACACTCAGAGGGATGTGCTGTCTTGGAAATGGTACCACAATTAGGTTAGCGGAAGCACAGCCGGCTCCCCCAGAGGAAACACCAAATAGGGACATGTACATAAAGCATGGCCTTCCACCTATAATGTACAGTAAATTATGGAATAAGTACACCAAGTCTGATCCTGAATTGCAATGGCCTCTACATGGGTCGTTCGATTTGCGAAAAGTACAGTTTGTGGAGCAATGTTTGTTTCAGCGAAGGTCTAGACAGAACATGTTTGATTGTGTGCGAATGTGGGAGAAAGCGGTGCGTGAGCGAATGAAGCGTGAAGTTGCCTTGGCGGACAAAGAGCAGCGCAAGGCTGCTCGGGATAAGGCTTTACAGCTTGAGGAAAAAGAGGAGCAGGAAAAGAAAGAGAGGGAGGAACGGGAACGTAAATTGCAAACGACTGGTCAATTCCCTATTCGTCGACCGCTTTATCCTGTCCTTAATAATGAAATTGATGATTTTTCCTTACTAGATCGATCACCGCCTCCGTACGTTTCGCCTACGGCTCCACTTGCAGAATCGGATGATGAAGGACAGGATAAGTCGGGAAAGAAGGGTGTATCTGGTCTCAGGTTTTCGGCGGAGAGATCCGCGCATTTACGTAGTTGGGCTCGTAGAGTGAATACGAAGTTTGCTTCTCAGTCTGAAATTGTTTCTGAAAGGGGTACCTGGACAGACCAAGAGTTATTGTATTTTATGGCCACTTTGGCAGACGAAGTTGTTACCTCATTTCGTAAAATTTCAGATACGCTAGAACCTAAGGATGTGTCAGTTCATCGTGAGAATCTAGAAACAGGTGTATTTGTTCTTGCAGATGTCGATGCCTTTTACAAACAACTGATCAAGCTGCGAGATGAGACTAGCAGATTGCGGGACGAGCGGAAAAAGATTAAGGAGTCCGGGCCGGAATTCGACGGGCAGTCTAAGGAGTGTTCTCTCCGGGGTTCAGATAAGAGTTCTGTAATGCATGTTATGCCTATGCGTGAAGCTGCACCTTTGTATGTTCCACCGAAGGGGGAAGGTACAAATGATGATAAAAGGTCAAAGGATGCGAAGGGGTATTTTGTGTATAATTGGGTGTATACGCCTTGGAATAGAGCGGATGTTATGGCGTTGAAAAATTCTTTACCTGACCTTCGTAAAAATCCGGCCGCATTCTATGAAGGGGTGGAAGGGGCTATTTCGTCTTATGTGATGACTCTGGTTGACATAGATTTGTTTTTTGGGTTAATTCTTCCGCCTGACATGTGGAGACAAATTCGTAAAAATAATGATGAGACAATACTAGGGGGTACATGGAAAGAGATAAATCAAGCTGACTTAGAGAGGAAACCGGCATGCAAGCCTTGCCAGCTGATTTTAGACCTTCCAACGGCCATTTTGGTTAAATTAAAAACACTCGTACCTTCTAAAAAGATAGATTGGACCATGTTAGCTTCGTGTAAACAAAAGCCAGATGAAACGGTTTCAGACTTCTTTACACGCTTCGAAGAGGCGTTTCACGATTACAGTGGTCAATCTTTAACAGACGATACAGGTCGGCATTTGTTTGTAGATAAGTATGTGGCTTATCTCCTGCCGGAGATTGCCAAACGATTGAAGTCGAGTGAAAGTTCCTGGGCCACGGCGACCCCTGCGTCTTTGTTGACTATGGCTCAGTATTATGAGCGGCAGGAGTTGGAGGCTAAAGAAAGTGTTGATAAAAAAGCGAAAGAATTGAAAACGAAGGTGATGTTGGCACAGGTTCGTGGAACACAGGGTAGAGGGAACGACAGGGGTAGACGAGGTGGAGGAAATACGTCGTATGGTCGTACGGATATTGCGGAGGATCAATGTGCTTATTGTAAAGAGTTTGGTCATTGGGCTGAGGATTGTCCGGTACTTCGGGAACAACGTAGCCAGCGTGGTCGAGGAGGTGGTAGGTCGCGGGGCGGTTATGCGGGGGCGAGAGGTGGCGGAGGTGATCGTGGAAGGGCTGAGCAAGGGGGCCGTGGCCAGGATGAACGAAATACTTTTGATAGACGGAACCAATATCAGATTTCAGAGGGTGAGAATGTGGAGCACCAGGATTACGTGCATGCATAGGACTGCGTAGGATGGGGTGCGGAACCAATTGAAGTGCCGGTAGATCAGGAAGGTCCATATGTAACAGCGGGCATTTTGGGTTCTACTGATCAATTCCTAGTCGACACCGGAGCTACTCGTAGCGCTTTGTCAAAGAAATTGGTTCCGAGGGCTCCCCTGTCTGGCGAAATGATAACATGTGTAGGGTTCGATGGCACACCCTCCCCTAGCCCTTTGTCTAAACCCCTTGCACTCTGTCTTGATAAATGTTTTAGTTTTGGCCAATTTTTGTTATCTCCCTATACCCCAGATAATATCTTGGGCCTTGATTTGCTTAAATATTTTCGAACAACGATACGGTGCGCTCCTGAAGGAGTGCGGGTTATCCTGAATGACAATTACCCTGATCCGAATAGGTTCTATACCATATCAGACATTCCCGCTTTGGCCTCTGTCCCGCACACGTTATGGGCGACCTCAGACACGGATGTGGGGGAGATGCGTATTCCACCTATTCATATTACTGTTAAGGAGGGGGCCTCTTTGCCACGGGTGCCACAGTATAAGATTTCGAAGGAAGGTGAAATTGCCCTGACTCACATTGTCCAAGACTTGATAGCTGCTGGGGTGGTGGAAGAGGTTTCTTATAATGTTTGTAACAGCCCTATTCTCCCGATTCTTAAGAGAGATACTGACGACAAAGTCTATCGCTTTATTATTGACTTGAGAGAGATCAACAAAATTGTCATTCCCCAATATCCGGTGGTGTCCGATATTACGACCTTGCTCACACTGGTACCACCAACGGCCACGACCTTTAGTGTAATTGACTTGAAAAATGCGTTCTTTTCCATCCCTGTCCATCCTGATAGCAGATATTTGTTTGGCTTCACGTTAAATAATAAATCGTATAATTTTGTCGTGTTCCTCAAGGTTACACTGAGAGCCCGAGTATCTATAGCCAGGCTTTGAAAAGACAGCTTGATTCCTTTGAGTTGCAATCGGGGGTTGTTTTGATCCAATATGTGGACGACCTTCTGCTTGCTGCAGATTCTTACACGCAATGTGAGGAAAGTACGATTGCGTTGCTTTCCTTTTTGGCACAGAATAATCACAAGGTTTCTAAGAAAAAGCTACAATACTGTAGACCCAAGGTGACCTACCTCGGTCATCTTTTGTCTAAGGAGGGGCGTGCATTGACATCAGATCGTATTAAGGCAATATTAGATACACCAGTCCCCCGCACACAGAGAGATGTACGCGCCTTCATAGGGTTGACGTCCTTCTGTAGGCAATGGATCATGGGGTTTTCGCATATTATCAAGCCTCTGTTAGCGTTACTGTCCAAAACTACACCAATGCCCCTTGAATGGACAGATGAATGTCAAAATGCTTTTGATCAATTGAGACAAGCCCTTTGCTCTGCACCCGTATTAGGTACACCAGATTATACGAAGATTTTTACATTGTACGTGCATGAGAAAGATGGGTGCGCGTTATCAGTGTTAGTGCAGACACACGGGGACAAGCAGAGGCCATGTGCATACTTTTCTGCCATTCTTGATCCTGTAGCGCGAGGGTTACCTGGGTGTTTCCGAGCAGTTGCAGCAACAGCAGTAGCGATACGGCAGAGTGAGGGAATAGTGCTATCGCACAAATTGTTGGTGTTAGTTCCTCATGCAGTAGATGCCCTGCTAAACCAAACAAAGACTCAATATCTCACGAGTGCACGGTTAACAGGATACGAGCTTACACTGTTGGCGCCACATATCACACTAAAAAGATGTGCTACTCTGAATCCTGCCACTTTATTGCCCTATCCGGTCGAGGAGGGTCAGGAAGAAAAACATCATGACTGTGTTTTCCTGACCGAGGAACAGACAAAGGGTCGTGTTGACCTACAGGATATGCCACTTCCAGATGCGGATGGGGAACTGTGGGTTGATGGATCATGTTTGAGGCTGCCAGATGGCACAACTTCCGCAGCCTATGCAATAACGACACTTAAGACAGTGGTGGAAACAGCTAGAATACCACAGAAATCGGCTCAAGCAGCGGAGCTGATAGCCCTGACAAGAGCCTGCGAATTGAGTACTGGCTTATGTGTGAACATATACACAGACAGCCGGTACGCCTTCGGAGTGGCACATGACTTCGGCCTACTCTGGAGAGAGCGTGGGTTTTTAACTTCTCATGGAGTACACATTATGCACGGAGAGTTGGTGCGTGATCTCCTAAACGCGTTGCTTTGTCCAAAGAAAGTAGCGATAATCAAATGTAGCGCCCATAAAAAGATTACTGATGAAGTGGGAAAGGGAAATGCCTTTGCGGACAGCATAGCAAGACAAACGTCTATGTCCCGAGCTGATTCCCCCATGTACGTGACAAAATCCCAAGCAGAGCGATGAAATGATGCTAGAGCGGAAATATTAGACATTCAGAAATCAGCTACTGAATCAGAACTTGCGGCATGGGCAACTGACGGGGTGCTAGACGATGAAGGGTGTTGGAGAAGCAAGGACATGGAGAAATGGAAATTGCCTGCAGCTTACTTGCAAGCGATGGTCCAAATGACACATGGGTTAGCGCACGTAGGGGCTCTTGCAATTACTCGATTGTTAACGCGAGTTTGGGAGCATCCTGAGATTGCTAATATTGCCAAGAGAGTAGTGCAGACCTGTCTGATATGTTTGCAGCACAATCCTGCTAAGGGGACCCATACTCCGAAAGGAGGGTTCGTTCCACCTTCTGCACCATTTGAGGTACTCCAAATGGATTACATCCAGCTTGAGCGCTGCAATAACCTTAAGTATGTCTTAGTGGTGGTGTGCGCTTTTAGCAAATGGGTTGAAGCCTTCCCTACGAAAGATAATACAGCTTTAACAACAGCTAAGGTGTTGCTTAAGGAGTATTTCCCTCGCTTTGGAGTTTGCAAATTTTTATGGAGCGATAATGGGCCTCATTTTGTCGGGAAAATTGTGGAATACGTGCTGAAGGGGTTAGGGATCCAACAGAAGTTTCATGCTGTGTTCCACCCTCAGTCGGCAGGTCTTGTCGAGCGGTATAATGCCACGTTGAAACTAAAGTTGGCTAAGATCGTGGCGTCCACGTCATTGAAATGGCCGGATGCCCTACCGCTAGCATTACTCTCTCTTAGATCAGTACCCCACTCTCGAACAGGCCTCACACCATATGAAGTGGTGTTTGGCAGGCCTATGAATATCTGGGGGGTGCCTAAGCCGCGATTGATACATGATGTGCCTTGTATAATGATGAACGATTATTTGGCACGATTAACAAATGATTTGCTTTCTATTCATCAACAGGTTCGAGAAGCGCTCCCTGATAATTCTGCTGGAGAAGGTCATAATCTACGCCCTGGCGACCATGTCATGATCCGGTCGTTTGAGAGGGCGAACAGCTTGGAACCGAGGTGGAGAGGCCCCGAGCAGGTTCTCCTTGCTACTCGAACAGCTGTACGAGTGACCAATAGGAAGCGGTGGATTCACTCAACACATTGCCGTCGTGTCTCTCCTGATCTGGTGAATCCTGCTGTGTTGACCGACTTCCAGGACATTTTGGAGAAAGAAAAGAGCCCAGCTGTGACATCGGCCGAAGCTGAGGGAGCCTTCCCGGACCACACTGTTTCTGGACGAGAGCACTACAATCTGCGGCCACGATAGGAAGATTTTTTTGGGGCTTTTTCAAGACTGGTTGGTTACCGCTCTGGGGTTTATGAAACGGAAACCGGGAATCTCAAGGGGGGGGGGATCAGTTCTGCCAAGAGTAGCGACACCCGTCTTGACCCCGGAGAAGAAAACAACGGCTACCTCGGAGCTCAGCACCGTATTTTTCTTTTTTAGGTGTAATACACACATATGTACATTTGAGAACTTGTGAACTTTCTGAACTTTTTGAACATTTAAGACTTTTGAACTACAATTGAACTATGGCGTCGTCTGCATCACGGGATAAACGAATACTTGGTGCCATCCTTTTTGTCCTAACAATTGTGGTGATAGCAGTAATAGCCTGGGTAGTTGAACTTGTGGTACCCGCACGTAAACATTTGCTGCCGACTACCCCGGCTCCATCTGAACATTTTCACTTCACCTTGCCTTACCATGAAGAACGGCATCGACAGACTTATTTGAACAATAGCTTTATTCAGATCTTGCATCATACACATAATATGACAAATACCTCAAATTGTTGGGTGTGTGGGATGCTGCCTGGGCACCAGAAGAAAGGGGGCACTCCACTCATTCCACTCCCGTTCTCACATAATGGATCCTGCAATGCCTGGTACACTCTGCTCTTCACTTTGAGATGGCCAACAAAAGGGGGGGGTGCTTTTCCGTTTGAACAAAGTATGTTACCACGACCGAGATGGGTATCCGCGAGCTGAGGGTACTCGATTTGAATGGGAAGAGTACCGCCCCGACAATATATCTGCCCCACGTGTTTACAGCAATCAACGTAACATTAATGTTTCCAGCTCACATGTTATAAATGTCATTGCCACGAAAGCTGATTTGTGTATACGTAATAAAGGCACGATTTCGGTTGGGAAAAGTGAATGTAATACCACAATAACGTTTGACAGCCCGAATGGTATATCGTTTGTAGCATCACGAAATACGTATTTTATTTGCGGAAAAAAAGGGTATCATCAGCTCCCTTTGGGATGGTTAGGTACTTGCTATGTATCTTTTGTACTACCTCCTGTATTCATTGCCCCACCAATGTACCATAATGATTATATTTTGTACCATGATTTCATACTGAACCGTGTTAAACGTGCCGTTGTTTTAGATGACATTGACCAGACAGACACTGCTTTGCAGCAGTATGTGGATTTCAATTTTGGACTGTTTTCCTTTGTTGGGGCTGCTTTGAATAGTCGGAAGATACGAAGACTGACTCGTGTAGTTGAGGCTGTAGCGAACGATACTGCTATTGCATTGGGGAACATTACTGAGGAGCTTCAGATTTCTAGGATTGTTACGTTACAGAACAGGATGGTTTTAGACGTAGTTCCAGCTGATCGTGGGGGGGCATGTAGAATAATCGGAAGCAGCTGTTGTGTTTATGTACCTGATAACTCACCATCCGTTTATGATGCAATTTCAAAACTGCATAAAATAGCTGCAGAAATACATCCGGATAATGGAACTTGGACTCTTTCAGGGTGGTTCTGGTCAATGCTTACCACTTGGGGTTGGAAATTGCTAACGATTCTATGTATTATTGTGGGGATACTGTTTGGCGTATGCCTATGTATTCAATGTGGTCCAGCTTTGTGTTCTATGTGCCTATCGGCTTGTATACCATCAAGGCGAGCTCTTGCTCATGACAAAATGATGCTTCATAAAGAAGTAACCCAAATAATGTTGATCGATATTGAAGATGAACACCCAGATTATGTTCACTATGAGGTAGCTTCAGCTGAACGCTAAAAGGGTCGTCTGTCGTAATTTGACGATGGCCGAGTTAGCGCTTAGCTGTAGCTACACGTTTGCCGTATAAATTGGCCATACTCGGAAACGCCATTTTGTGTGTTACGGCGGCCATCTTAGATCATAAGCGGCCTCGTGGCCAGCATGGCCTTTAGTCCGTTGTCCGTGCCATTGACCACTTGAGTTTGCCCAGCAACAGGCTATTTTTAGTTCTGGTCAAGCCCGTACATGCGCAGTCCCCATTGACCAGTCACCCCTCTGGAATGTGCCGCCTAAACTGACCAACAGAGTTGTAACCCCTCCAATGAGCTGGCAGTGTTCCAAAGATGACCTTATATGTACATAACGCTTGTAACTTCGTGCCGCCCATTGTTTTATTACCTGTAAAACTGTATAAAAGAGTAAGTCACACCGATGTTCGGTGTGATACTTCTTGCATTACCGAAGGGTGCTGTAGGAATGTACCACCACCCCATGGGGTTTTAATAAACTTGTTCTTTGCATTTTTCAGTTTCCGTGCCAACAGTTCTTTCAGTGTAAGTGGGTTATCTTCGGAGCATGTAGGCCTTGGGAGCCCAATACCACAGTGAGGTACCCAAAAAATCTGATTTGGAAGCTATTGTTGGTACCCCCGCCAACAAAGACAATTACTGTCTTTTGCGGGGATGTGTGAATATTCCAGCAAATTTATTTATAACTTTGCCACTAAGGTGGAGCCCTTGAAGGTGTTGCTGAGACATAATGTTCCGCTTGAATTGTCTGACACCCAACAGCAGTCTATTGAAAACATAAAGAGTGGCACTGTGTAGGCACCCCCCCTTAAACCGTTCTGTATGGGGAAGTTGTGTGTGATCGCTGTGGATGCCAGTTTGTATGGTGTCGGGCAGTGTTATCCCAGAAGTCTGGCAAGGAGGAGTGGAATGTTTTCTTTACTTCCCGTACTTTGAATAAGACCGAGCGCAGGAATGCTGCCATTGAAAGGGAACTGCTTGCCTGCGTTTGGGCGGTGGAACATTTCAGGAACTGTGTGTGGGGCAGTGGATTCGTGCTCAGGACTGATCATAAGCTGTTGGTCAACATTTTGGCTCCTGGTGGGGGGCAGGGGGTGGAGTTTCACTGCACGTATTGTCAGGTTGGCTTCCAAGCTCCAAGAGTACACTTTTAGCACTGAATTCATACCCGGTAAGAGAAATGTGACTGCGGATGGCCAGTCGCGGTTACCGCGTCAACTTGATGAAACCCTTGAAGTTAGTGAAGTGGATATGGTTGCCGGCCTTAGAGATGTCTTGGATGGTGAGTTTGCCGGTATCTCTGAGGAACTGTGGAAACAGTGTGAGGGTTCCGACGAGTTGTGGAAGGAAGTGAAAAGATTTGTGGGTGAAGGCTGGCCCAAGAAAAGTGAGGTGAAGCAGAATTGGAAGCCACATACAAGGTAGCTGAGGAACTTGAAGTGGAGGGTGAGTTATTATTCAAGGGTGGCAAGTGTGTCCCTCCGAGGGGTGTTTGTGTGGTCATTCTTAGGTTAGCCCATAAGGAACATACCGGAATGTCAGCTATGAAGCGGTTGGTGAGGGTCCACTGTTGGTGGCCCGGCATGGACAGGATGATTGATCGGGGCGTGAGGGAATGTGAGGTGTGTAAGCATGGGCGAATTTTGCGAATCTGGCATTCGCGAATTTGCGTATTTGCGACCTCGCAATCCGCAAAATCCGCTAATTCTCGCAAATTTGCGGATTTTTTTGTTTTTATAGTGTTTGCAAGGGTTTCTGCCAGTTCGCGAGGATTTTGTACCAGTTCGCAATTGCGAACTTGCTTGTCGGCACGCAACGGTCGCGACTATGTTGTTTCTACGTCTGGTTCATCATCACAGGTTCACAGCACCTCTGTTTCAACACTGCCACCCTCTGTTTCACCCATGCCACCCTCTGGTACATCAATGCCACCCTCTGGTTCATCATCATCACTGTAGATTATGGGGGGAAAAAGCAAGCACACCTACCCTGCTTCAACTGACATGAATTAATTTGGGGTTGATTTATTAATGTGTCACTGTTTTAAAATTCCAGTCTGGCACCTGCTTCCTTATCTGTAATTTGCTTTCTGTTGCAGTGCAATTTTTTTTCCAGGACCTTTGTGGCCTACTTGTAGCTATTCTATGAGCCTGCTGTGAGGGTCAGAGCAGGGTCATACAGTTGTTGCAACTAGCAACTGAACTCTGGAGGGGCCCCAGTCAGGAAGCACTACAGGGAATGGTTACTAATGATGAATTTGAACTTTTGCACCTGCTGAGTGCTTTCAGTTTAGCAAAACTCGTTTTTCTGCAGAACAGCAAATGTAATGCCCCAAACAAACTTACTTGTGAAAGTTGATTTCTAATCCAAAAGTGATCCAAAGAAAGTCAAAAGGCCTCAAATCCAAAAAAGGGCAGGCAAATGTCAACCTGAGGAGTTATTCTGATAAAAATCATCATTTTCAGAAGGTCTATGCTGCTTGCTAGTGGATTTCTTGTGCAGAATTGCAAATTTTTTAATTTCGCGAGTGCGAGATTGTTGCTGCCCGCCGCACCTACATGTTCGCAATTGCGAACTTACGCCGCACGCCGCAAAATTGTATCACCAAGAAAAAAAAATCAGCTGCGTGCGAATTTGCGGATTTTAGGTAAATTCGCGAGCGCTCGCGGATCGCGAATTTACCGAAAATCCGCAAAATCCGCGAGCGGAATGGATTTTCCGCCCATGCTTAGAGGTGTGTGCGTCGAGTGAGTAAATGTTAAAAGTTAGTGTTTCACCTTTGAAAGTGTGCAGTGGCCTGTTTTGCCGTGGTAAAAAGTAGCTTTTGATATATCTGGAACTTTCAATTTTTTTACCAGAGAATTTTAGTCTCGCTTTGATGGATTACCATTTCAAATTGCCTGAGGTCAAGTTGGTTTCCTGTGCCATGACTGATGTTGTGATTCGGTTTCTCAAGGAAGTATTTACTAGGGAGGGCTGTCCTTCCACCCTGGTGACTGATAACGGGGTGCAGCTAACATCCAACGATATGGAAGCATTCCTCAAACACCATGACATAAAGCATGTCACCACATCTTTGTACGAACCCATGAAAATGCTCATGTGGAAGGATTTAATCATGTTTTAAAGAAGTTTGTGGTGGAGGCGCATTCCTCTGAGAGTAATTGGAGGATTGTTTTGAGACAGAAACTGTGGGTGTATAGAATCACTCCACACACCAGCACAGAGGCCAGCCCTTTTAAACTCTGGAAGGGTAGACATCCTGCGTCTCGGTAGTCTCCTTGGTGGTTCAAGAAGAAATGGAGTTGTCTTGGTGAGGAGTGTGATGTGGCTGAGAGAGTCAGGAGGAAGCAAAACAAGGCCAAGCAGTAGTATGGCAAGAATTGGAACGCTCTACCTCATGGGATTGTTGTTGGAGATTGGGTGAGTGTGCGTAAACCCTGCTACGAAGGCAAAGGCGTGCCAAGGTTTAGTAAGGCCATGAAGGTACTTAAGATTTTCCCCAATATCATCATAACTCAAGACAACAAGGTGTGGAATGCCAGGAAGGTCTTCAAGTGTTACAAACTTGTGGCCAGGGCACCAGTGATAATGGGTGTGCCAGTGATTTCTTGGTTAATTTCAAGGGCCGGGTGCGAGCGGTCATCCTGGGGATAGTCACAGAGGGGCATATCAGCAAGGGCCAGCAATAATTATCGCTCAGCGCTCTTAGCGTGAGGATAATTATCGCCAGCCAACTCTGAATTTTATCACGGAGATAGCGTGCTATCCGCAAGGCTTATCTCCACAGCGATAAAATTCAGAGTGCAAGCTGCCAACTGTGCGGTTATTGCTGGAAATACAGTGATGATCACACAACTTTTGGCGATAGCTTGTTGATAAGGCCTCACATATTTTTTATCGCCTCGTTGCTGATATGCCCCTTAGTTTCTACCGAAGTGCCTGATCTGAGTGAAAACTCGGTTGCTTCCCGTGTCAAGGAGGCTTGCAGGGATCGTTCTGCCCCCACGCATTATCCCGATTTTGTTGAGTAACTATTATTGATTCGGCCTGTTTCTATTGCTATCTCTTCATTTTTTTCCTTGTTTTCCTATCTTGTTCTCTGCCTTTCCTGTCTCCACCCTGTCATTTGCCCCATTCTTCATTTTGTTCTTTCCTGGGGTTTGTTTAAGGGGGGAGATGTTGTATCTTGCTGTCATGTGGCATGCACGTGTCTTGTTTACTTTCCTTGGGTTCTTGCATTCCATCAGAATGTCTCTCATGGAATGCTGAGAGCCAGATCAGTTATTCTTGCAGTCACGACCTGTGTGGCGTCATGTGCTGTGTCGCTCAAAATAAACCTGTATTCTATTCTACGTTTGGTTTGGACTTCGCTACACTCCATCCCTCAAGGCTCCGTCCCTCAAGGCTCCATCCCTCAAGGCTCTGTCCCTCAAGGCTTCGTCCCTCAAGGCTCCGTCCCTCAAGGCTTCTCCTTCAAGGCTCCGCCCCTCAAGGCTCCGTCCATCAAGACTCCGTCCATCAAGGCTTCGTCCCTCAAGGCTCCGTCCATCAAGGCTCCATCCCTCAAGGCTCTGTCCCTCAAGGCTCTGTCCATCAAGTCTCTGTCCCTCAAGGCTCCGTCCATCAAGGCTCTGTCCCTCAAGGCTTCGTCCGTCAAGGCTTCGCCCCTCAAGGCTCCGTCCATCAAGGCTCCGTGCATCAAGGCTTCATCCCTCAAGGCTTCGTCCGTCAAGGCTCCGTCCCTCAAGGCTCCATCCCTCAAGGCTCCGCCCCTCAAGGCTCCGTCCATCAAGGCTTCGTCCCTCAAGGCTCTGTCCCTCAAGGCTCCATCCCTCAAGGCTCCATCCCTCAAGGCTCTGTCCCTCAAGGCTCTGTCCCTCAAGGCTCCGTCCATCAAGGCTCCGTCCATCAAGGCTTCGCCCCTCAAGGCTTCGTCCCTCAAGGCTTCGGCCCTCAAGGCTTCGTCCATCAAGGCTCTGTCCCTCAAGGCTTCGTCCCTCAAGGCTCTGTCCCTCAAGGCTCCATCCCTCAAGGCTCTGTCCCTCAAGGCTCTGTCCCTCAAGGCTCTGCCCCTCAAGGCTCCGTCCCTCAAGGCTTTGCCCCTCAAGGCTTCGTCCCTCAAGGCTTCGGCCCTCAAGGCTTCGTCCATCAAGGCTCTGTCCCTCAAGGCTTCGTCCCTCAAGGCTTCACCCCTCAAGGCTTCGTCCATCAAGGCTCTGTCCCTCAAGGCTCCGTCCCTCAATTCTCCGTCCATCAAGGCTTCACCCCTCAAGGCTTTGTCCATCAAGGCTCTGTCCCTCAAGGCTTCGTCCCTCAAGGCTTCATCCCTGAAGGCTCCGTCCCTCAATGCTTCGTCCCTCAAGACAGCCTGAGGCGGCTCATCCTGGCAGGATACAAACTTCCCAGTTCCTGTTCCCAAACCTGGAAAGGAGAGCTGTCAGCCAGTGATTCCAACTGTTTAGAACAAAAGGGCCCCTTGGCTGTAACTGGTGTACGATCCCAGATTCTGGTAGAGCAATCTTAGCATACTGGCAGGCAGTTTCTAGCCCCTGCCTTTACCAAGTTTGTTGAAAAAGGTTTGGCTTCAAAACTTCAAATCTGGGACCGGTTTCATGCAGTTCTTTATTTCTGTGCATCCCTCCATGAGCAGCCCAGACATAGGGGCGCATGTCCAGGATATTGTACTCTCAGCAGAGTGGGGCAGACCGCTGTGTTTCTACTAGGGGTGGGCAGAAACTGTATAGTTTCACTCTGTGGAATTCCGCGGAGTTACATGAAATGGGCAAAAATCGGCATGCTGCGCTGCTCGCACTAATTCTTTTTTTTGTGCCTGGAGCTTGCTCCATGCTGAACAAATCAGCAAGAATGGCAGCACGCAGCACGCTAGAGGGCGCTGCATCTCAAGTTGGTTTTGGTGCTGTTAGAATAGATTTTATACTCGATTGGCAGCAGGGGCGGCTCTAGGCTCATGGTGGCCCTGGGCAGGGAGCGTAGGTAGGGGGCCCCGGAAGAGGGGGTCCGGGTGGGGCGGAGCGCGGAGGCCAGTGAAGAGGGGGGGTCATGGTGTTTGGAAGTTGTGTAGAGCCAGAGGCCACCAAATCCCTGCCAGGGGCCCCCACACAAATATGTATCCATCCTCAGAGGATTATTATATTAAGGATATATATTGATGTGGTGGCCCCTGGGATTTGGTGGCCCTGTGCAGGTGCACAGCTTGCACATGCCTAAGGCCGGCCCTGGTGGCAGCTTTCTTACCACGACAGGGTGTGACTGTCTGCGATCTCCCGTGTTGGGAAAATGTTGCTGGGTGCCGTCCAACCATCCGAAAATCATGCTAGGGGATATTAATTATCTCTTGTGTGCACCAACTTACCATTGGCGAGCTGTGCACGAAAGAAAACTCTGAAACACAGCGGATGTCGGAACTTGGCCAGAACTCCGCATTACATGCAGAACGTGGAGAGGCCAAAACTCCGGCAGAGCAGAATTTATCGCTCACCCCTAGTTTCTGCCAGTGGTGCCACTGCTGGCTCTGCCAGGGAATCCCTGCACCGATGGTCTGACAGACTTGGGGCGTTTGATGTAAGGGTATCAGACTTTCTGACCTATTTAGAGCAGGCGGTCTGATGTACTTTTTTTCTTTTGGGGACCACCAGCGAAATTCTAGCGGTCTCGAACAGTAAAAGTGGGACTGCCACACCTTATTACAAAACTCCGGGGTCTCAGGATCATTAGCATTTTGTTTTACAAAAACAATCTCTGAATTTGTTTGGGAGTTTGAATTAGTTTTGAGTGACCACGTGAAAAATGGCAGCCTCACTGCAAAAATGTAGTATCTTCGGAGAAGCTCCTGTGCTACCGGCTCCTTTGAGTTTCCACCAGACCAGCGGAGATATCTAAATATGGCGCGTGGTACTCCACCACTGAGACACGGGTAATGGACTCCACCACCAAGACTCCTGGCTGAAGACGGCTGATAGCCAGAAGCCGGCCCTAGGATGCTTGTTTCTGGTCCAGGGAAGACATGGCATGGCAGTTCGGGCTGGACTGTTCCCATGAGGCACAGGGTCAAGACTGATTTGCATATGACCATGTCTGAACTGGGGTTGGTGTGGAGTGCATAAAAATGATGGATTTAGGCCCAGATCTCTGTACTGGGGTGAATGTATGACATTGTTCTGCATTCTGTCCATCAATTGTTGTTAAACACATGAAGAAGGCCAGATCAATTAACCCCACTGCAGCAGTCGCTGAAGGCGATCCCGGTGAACCTGATGCCCTCAGGAGATATCCCATAGTGGAGGATCCTCAAAGGGAATCCTTGGAGAAGAATGGCCCCGTTAACCCAAATGTTCAATCACCCAATGGGGTAGGATGGCTATTAATGTTTTGGAATATAGCGGGTTTAAAAACTAAATTGACGAACATGACATGGATTAGCACTATAAATAAATACGATATTATATGCCTCCAAGAAACCTGGATAACAGAGCCCTGCCATCTATCCGGATTTAAAACACTATTTACTCCAGCAATAGCCTCAATACATGGTAGGGCAAAAGGGGGTTTGTGTACATACGTGTCAAATCAGTTCAAGTGTGAGAGAGTGTATCTACTGTCCAACAACAGACACTATCACATGGTAAAGATACGTATAAATAACTCACTGTGTCTGATAATTGTTCATTTCTATAACAACATCATCCCGGAGGCAATTGAAGCAACACTAAAAAAACTGGGTGCTGATGTAAAACACGAGATGGAAGGAAACACTAAAGAAGGAATTGTCATGTGGGGAGGGGACTTCAATTGCTCCATCTGTAAAAGGGGCCAGCAAGGCACTCGTGGTATCATGTTGGATCAGAATACCAGTTTAACCTACTTCGAACATATTACATGCGGGGAACTGTTAAATGAAATTGCTTTTTCCTGTGACTTGGGTTATGCAAATGAAATCTGACAAATGGAGTCTTCCTTTGCCCCAACATTCATCGGTAGGGGTGCTTCCACTTCAATTGATTTGATCTTGTTTCCTGTTAGATATGGACGGCAGATCAAAACCTGCAAGACCCTCAACATTCCACTTAGTGATCACTACCCTCTAACTATGGGGATTTTGAACCCATATTGTGATTTCGTGGGAGATAACACTAGAAGGCTGACCATTTCTGATGTAGTTATGGGTGAACAAAACAGTTACTCTCTCAAATGGAGCAAGGTGGTTCCGGAAGATTTTATTCACAAGTTGATTTCTAAATGCTTGATTAGTATTATGGCTTGTCTGGATGAAAATTCAGAGTATTATTAAACATTTTTTAATTATTGCAACACACATCAAGGACAGTTTATGGGTGGAATTGAAAACCCATAAAGAAAAATCTGTGAGCTGGTTCGATTCTGCTTGCACAAAGGCCCATTCTAGACTTAAGTATGCATTAAATGTTGTGGCCCGTGACCCCTCACTGGTTAGGGAGCTGCGGAAATCTTATAATGAGATGCTGAAGAAAAGAAAAGCTGACATTAAAAGCGATGCCTGGGATTCGCTATGTGAGGCCTCTCAGTGTAAGGACACAGCCGCTTTTTGGAAAGCGGTGAATGCCCCATTTTTTTGTGATAATACCAAGGCACAAATTGAAATAGCGATCTCAGAAGAGGAATGGGTAAATCACTATGTTCAACTGTACAGTGTACCACGTGGAGCTCAGCAAACGCAACCTATAACGACAGTGGTACAAAGGGTACAGGGCAAGTATATGAATTCCAAATCGGATATCACAGTGGAAGAGGTGAACTTAAGCATAAAAGCAAGCCAAGGTAGGAAAGCTGCGGGCCCAGATGGTGTACCAGCTGACCTGTTCAAAAATAATATGGATTTGTGGGGGCCCATTTTAGCGCAGTTATTTAACCCAACCTCTGAGAGAGGTTTAAGCCCATCACGGTTTACATCTATCATTGTTCCCATTTTTAAAGAGGAAGACAGGCAATGTTGTGCATGCTACCGACCAATCTCACTACTGGATTCATCCATAAAAATCTTTGGTAGAGTAATTTTATGTAGGTTACAAAGCTGGGTGGGCGAAAATTCTATTATTAGTGACGTTCAATATGGGTTCAGGAAGGGGGTAGGGACTGTAGACCAGGGTCTTAACCTATTCATTTTACAAGAAAAATATACCAGGGCTAGGAGTGAACGCATTATTTTCACTTTTGTTGATTTGACGTCAGCATTTGACTGCGTTACACATAGTAAATTGTGGCTGATATTAGAAAATATGGGGGTGGATGAAAAAATAATTCACTTCCTTAAGGACCTCTATTCAGGTGTTACGGTATCAGTGCGATATGGAAGAAATGGGGAATGCACAAGATCGTTTGGCATAGGGAGAGGGGTGCGCCAGGGGTGCGTCCTTGCTCCATTTTTATTTTTAGTCTATATTAATGACCTAGAAAAAATCTTGCTTCAGGAGTGCAGGGATATGCCTATGGTAGCAAAACGAGCAATCCCAGCACTCCTGTACGCTGATGATGCAGTCATAATGGCTCGGACACCCCTTGCCCTGCAAAGGATGATAACCTCTTTCAAACACCTATATGTCCAATTTGGACTTGAAAATTAATTGCACAAAAAAGTTTTGTATGAACTGCGGCCCAGGGGCTAATAAACGGAAAAAAAAACATGTATATCAATTCTAGTCCCCTGGATTTCACCCCCACTTTTCCCTACTTAGGCATACTGTTCCTCGAACATGGTCTGTGGACAAGTGCAGTAAGAGCAAGAAGACTCATGTTCTGTAAAGCCATAATGGCCTTGAACAATGTCTCCAAAAAAATGGGGAAAAAGCCAATTAGGGAACTTTTGAAAGTCTATAATGCCACTTGCATAGCAATTGCTGTCTATGGCGCAGGTATATGGGGATATGCTAACGTAAAATGCACCCAGTTAGCGGAAAACATGTTCTTGAGATATCTCCTAGCTGTGCCCGAAAGTGTTTCAACCTACATTTGTCACACGGAACTTGGCCAACCGTATCTAGAAGACACTATCAAGGTCCAACCGATACTTTTGTGGCATAGGGCATGGACCACTGAGGAGTTCGCTCTGAACCGCACTATTTTAAAGGATGCAACAAGTTTAGATCATGCTAGTAAGATAGAATGGCTGACATATGTAAAACACTTCTTCATAAAATTGGGCTGTCGAAAATACTATGATGATCCACTCTTAATGTGCCATATCCCCAGGAAGGAGTCGAAAAATCAATGTACGAAGTACCTGGAATAGATAAGAACTAATGATGAACTGAAAAAAAAGACAGTAATAGCTCACCAATTAATAACGACCTCTAGCAAACTACAACCATACATAACTTAATGTATGAGTGATCGCGAAAGGTTCTTATTAATACGTTTTAGGTTAAACATCCTTTTTAGAGTTTTTAGTTTCCCTGAGATGAATACTTGGTCACGACATATGATTAAATGCCCTTGTGATGATTTATCGGAACAATCAGATATTCACATTTTATTTTTCTGTAAATTTTACACATTGCCACGGAAGAGATTGATTGTTCCTATATTGAAGGAGATGGAAGCAAATCAGTGCCGCCCTGCATTTTTAGCAATACAGAAATTAGACACTATATTAACAGTTGCATCTATTTCTGAATTTTTTAGAAATGTTTTTAGATTGCGGAAATCAATTTGTATATGAGAATCTCTCTTTAAGCAATGATTGGCTGATGTCCTATTTTTATTTCTTGTAATTTTTAATTGCAGTTTTTATTCATTGTAACTTTTATTGTACTTTTATGGTTGTTTTTTTGTTAATAACTGAATAAAGTTTCTAATGAAAATGAATGATAAGGACTGACGTTAATAATAACAAAGTAATATTTATAAGGACTGACGTTAATAATAACAAAGTAATATTTATAAGGACTGACGTTAATATTAACAAAGTAATATTGATAACGACTGGCGTTAATAATAACAAAGAAATAGTGATAAGGTTTGGCGTTAATAACAAAGTAATATTTATAAGGTCTGGCGTTAATAACAACAAAGTTATATTTATAAGGACTGGCGTTAATAACAACAAAGTAATAGTGATAAGGACTGGCGTTAACCCCTTAAGTGCTGCTGACGGCCAATGGTCGTCAGCAGCGCTACCTCCCCAGTGCTGCGCACGACCATTGAACGTCCATTCAGCACTAGTTCTAATGGACAGCGCAGCACTGGGGAGAAATGTTTACACGCAGCTAAGGTGTTAATATTAACAAAGTAATTGTGATAAGGACGGCCGATAATAATAACAAAGTAATATTGGTAAGGACTGGCATTAATATTAACAAAGAAATATTGATAAGGAGTGGCTTTAATAATAACAAAGTAATATTTATAAGGTCTGGCGTTAATATTAACAAAGTCATATTTATACAGTCTGGCATTATTAATAAAGTAATATTGGTAAGGAGTGTCTTTAATAATAGCAAAGTAATATTTATAAGGTCTGGCGTCAATAATAACAAAGTAATTTTTGCAAGGTCTGGTGTTAATAATAAAGTAATATTGATAACGACTGGCATGATAATAAGTTAATATTGATAAGGATTGACGTTAATAATAACAAAGTAATAGTGATAAGGCTTGGTGTTAATAATAAAATAATATTGATAAGGACTGACGTTAATAATAACAAAGTAATATTTATAAGGAATGGCGTTAATAACAACAAAGTAATAGTGATAAGGACTGGTGTTAATAATAAAGTAATATTGGTAAGGACTGGCATTAATAATAAGAAAGTAATATTGATAAGGAACCCAACACAGCCAAACACAACTTTCAAGAAGGCATAGAAGCTGTCGCAAAAATTTAGGAAAAGCAGCTGCCTACAACTCAACACTGACAAAACAGAAGTACTCATCATGGGCCCAAACCCGAATGCCTGGAAAACACCTGGTGGCCACCCGCCCTCGGAAGCCCACCCACGGACCACGCACGCAACCTGGCAATCATTTTGGACTCCGAGCTCAAAATGGACCCCCAAATCAACTCAGTCTCGCCCTCCTGATTCTACACCCTCCGCCTCCTATGCAAAACCTTCAAACGGATCCCCCTCGAACACAGAAAGACTGTCACACACGTCCTGGTCACCAGCAGACTTGACTACGGCAACGCACTCTACGCTGGGATAAACAAAAAACTCACCCGCAAACTACAAAACATCCAGAACGTCGCTGCAAGACTGGTCCTCAACCTGCCAAAACACTACCACATTTCCCAGTACCAGCGCACACTCCACTAGCTCCCCATCGAAGCTAGAGTCACCTTCAAGATGCTAATCCACGCTCACAAGGCCCTCCACAACACCGGACCAGCATACCTGTTTAGCCGACTCAAATTCCACACACCCCAAAGGACACTACGATCAGCCCAGTACTCCTACTCCGTGGTCCCCCACACCAGATCAGGCAGCCGCTCCATCTTCTTCCACGCGGCCAGAGCCTGGAACGACGTTCCGCTCCACCTCAGACAGACATCGCTCCACATCTTCACAAGAAACCTCAAAACTTGGCTCTTCGACAGAACCTCTCCTTGATGGACTGGAACCTGCATCCCCCAACTCCCTATTCCCTTGAGACCCTTACGGGTGAGTAGCCGCACTTAACAAACATGTGATTGATTGATTGGTGTTCCAATAATTTATAATAAATGTTATCAACAGGAAGTCAGAAGTCTCCACCAGCTCAGCTGTGGAAAATGCACCTGATTGGTAGACCTGGTCCCACCTCAACCTGAGAGGTAAGGATCTCCAGGTCCCTTGTTACCTAGCGCCAGGAGCTCCGCTACCCATAATGCAACAGGGGTGAATTTGACCAATCAGAAGTCCGGGCAGACTGGTGCCCTGCCTCTGCCAGGCCTAGTACAGACTGCGCCACTATTTGTATAGAGGTGGGAAGGAGGGGAGTGGGTGGAGTTTAGACTCTGCCACTATAGTTGGGGACGGGGGGGGTGAGGGGAAGAGGAGAGTGCAGGCTGCTCCATTATGTCCATAGCGTGGGGGGGGATGAGTACAGACTGTGCCACTATGTCCTAGGATGGGTGGGAGGGGTGAGGTACAGGCTGTGCCATTTTGTACAAAGCTGTGTGTGTCAGGGTGTGTGTTTCCATACCTGGTGGGGGGTGTAAACTCGGTAACTGCAGGTCCCAGGTTCAATCCCGGGGACAGATGAAACCCTAGAGCCCCCGGCGCGGCACCTCTTTATATATAAAGTGTTCCTGGAATCAAGGGGGCGGCCTCAGCTGTCACACGCGCCGCATAATTCCACCTCCTCCTGCCTGAGAGATGGAAAAAAGGGAGTCAGTGGATGATTTATAAAAGACACGATTTCATCTTTAAATAGAGCCCTTTCCAGCCCCCGGGGGGGAGGGGGGGACTGCTTACACCAGATGGGCAGCGGCGTAGGGTGGGGTGGGAAAGTATAGAGTGGTGGGATTTCTCCCCCTTCCACCAGCTACTACTGCTTGAGGGGCATTTAAGGCAATAATGGGGGCATATTAGCAAGGAATAGCGATATTTATCTCAAAACTTGCTTAGCGCATTTTTTATTATCTCTGGATATGTTAGCGGAGAATACATGCTATTAGCAAAGTTTTTCTCCATTTTGCTAAAATATCCAGCGATAGCGGCGAAATGCTTGAATATCGCTGGAAATCCAGCGATAGTCACGCATTAATGCCAATGGGGACTTAACCTGACAATCCACCTCCCTTTGGATAAACAGGTAAGTCATGTTTTTAGCAGGCGTTAGATTATAGCGATAATCGCGCTTAGCGCAATTTTTTTTATCGCTAAGCCTGCGTTGCTAATAGGCGAAAGCTGTGTTAGCGACTGCTTTCAGTCGCTTACAGTTTGGGTACACCCACTTTGTATGTCATTAGCGATAAATATCGCTATCGCCTAAAAGCTGTACCTAACTGCTGTTAGCGACAGCTTGCTGATAGGGCGATAAAATATCGCCGCTTTAGCGGCAAAAAGTGCAGCTAAAGCAGCGATAGTGCCCTTGCTAATATGCCCCATAGTCCATTGCCTTATGGCACCATCAAAATATGGTGGCAGATTTCAAAGCCAAACTTAGAATGACCCTTTTGCTGGGGCAGAGAGTACCTGAGCAGTAACTGCCCTGGTGCCCCAGGCTCCAGAGCTGCTGAAGCTCCTGCCCCATGATGCAGTGCGCGGACTGCGTTGTGCCCCCTGCAGTTTCATCAGACTTGCCAAGCGGTCCCAGGAGTACTTTATTCAGTCCTTAATTTCGGATATTTTGTATACTGGGTGTGTCAAGGCCAGTGCTTGGGACTACAAGTCCCAGCATGCAACGTGCAATTGGTTGCAAATACAGGACTGCAATAGCAGACTCCTGAAGGCATGAAGACAGCTGGAAACTCCGCAAGGCTTCTGGAGATTGAGCCTCTAAAACAAATTGTATTTCACTGTTATAGAAAGCTCAGAGAATGTCCAAGAGGGTGTCAGGGCGCTGTGCAGAGAGGTACCTGCGCGTAAAGAGTAAACATATTCCGTACAATATATATTATTGTGAGGACGATGCTGTTTGGAAGGTGTCTTTGAACTTCGTTGAAAGCAGTTTTCTGCATTAACCCTTTCGCTGCGGCGGCTATTCCGCCGCAGCACTAAAGGGGCGGGGCGGCCGCGCGGCCGCCGCATGCTAGTGACAGAACCGCTCCGTCACCAGCTACAGTTGAGCTGTGCTGGTGACGGAGCGGTTCCGTCATGACCCGCCCCGCTCATTAAAACTGCCGCGCAGGCGCGAAATCGCCCGGGCCATGACGGAACCGCTCCGTCATCAGCACAGCTCAACTGTAGCTGATGACGGAGCGGTTCCGTCATCAGCAGGGGAGGGGTTAATAGAGGTGTGTCCGTCGATAGAATGATGGGGGGCTGTTAGACGGACCTGGAGGGTCGGCCGAGGACAAGGGGAGAGGTCTCCGGGGAGAGCCGTCTCCAGCGATCGTACAGACGAGTAACTCCCCCCCCACAGATGTACACCACACAAAGATAAGGTTTAACGTTCTTTATAAGCAATCTTGAAGTACGATAGAATGGTACAAGGAGGTCAGGACTTAGGGGTCCCCTCGATTCTAGTCTCTTGGATGGGAAAGGGGGTAGCGGGACAGTCTTATTACCAATCTGGTAGATGCGATGATAGGATGAATAGCTCACAATCCTCGAGCTCGGTGTTCTAGGTGGACGGGCCGCGGCAGCGCCGGCAGGTCCCGAGATGATCGTAGGTAGCGACGGTCCGCGGCAGCACCAGCAGGTCCCGATGAAGGTGGTAGTTACAACGGTCCGCGGCAGCGCCAGCAGGTCCGGACGAGGATGAAGGATGCAGAAGGTTGCGGCAGCGCCAGCAGGCAGGACGATAGTTCACAAGGCAGGGCTACGGCAGCGCCAGTAGTCCGTCAAGGATGAGTTCTTCACGGTGTCTCTCGACTCCAGGATACAACTCCCTTCCTGCTCTGGAGCTGCCCGAGTTATAGGTCTGGCGCCCTTTGATGTCCGGACCCTCGCACTTGGAGGTCGGGAGGTCCGGGATGAGGGAGTCCAGACACCCAGCAGGGGGGTGGAGCCAGCGCCCGGGGAGGCTGGGGCGATCGGCACCTGGCGGGGGAAAGCCATCGACACTTCTTTCTCCCATTGACCTGCCAAGTGGTCCGTTCACCTCCTGGGTGGATGGTGGTGCCGGGATGTTGGGGCCTGGCCAGGCCCAGGGTTAGGGTCGAGCTGAGGCCATGCGGCCTCGTGGTGCAGTGTCCAAGATGGCGACTGGGCCCGGGCAATGGTGCTGACGGTGGCCCGGGCCAGGGATACAGAGATGTTCGGGGGCAGGCGTCCCGTGGGGGACGGGTTGCGGGTTGCTTCTGGGGGTAGCACCTGGAGAGCCGATGTCCAGGCTCTGTCATGCGGGGGGGGAGCGAGCCCTCCATGTGGCCTGTCCAACATGCGTCCCCCCCAGCTGAAGGCGGGGAGAGTCACCCATCCTCTTGGGGACTCTCCTCGTCGAGGCGGAAAAAGCGTGACAGGCCATCCGCGTTGGCGTGGTCTTGGCCAGGTCGGTGTTCCACAGTGAAGTCCATCCCCTGCAGGGAGATGGACCAACGCAATAGTTTGGGATTTTCCCCCTGCATCTGTATTAGCCACTGCAGGGGCAGATGATCTGTTTGCACCCGGAAGTGGGTACCGAAGAGATAGGGCCGGAGCTTCTTGAGGGCCCACACTACTGCGAAGACCTCCCTCTCGATGGTGCTCCAGCGCTGTTCTCGGGCCAGTAGGCGTCTGCTGATGAATGCCACCGGTTGGTCAAGTCCTTTGGGGTTCAACTGGGAGAGGACCGCCCCGATGCCATGGTCGGAGGCATCTGTTTGCACGATGAATTCCCGGCTGTAGTCGGGGGCCTAGAGCACAGGGGCAGTGCACATGGCGGCCTTCAGTTTCTCGAAGGCCGCTTGACAGTCTGGAGTCCAGTTGACCTCCTTCGGGTGGTTTTTGGATGTGAGTTCTGTGAGGGGCCCCACAATGCTGCCATAGTCCCTCACAAACCGCCGGTAGTAGCCGGTGAGCCCCAAGAAGGCTCGGACCTCGGTTTGCGTGACTGGAGGCTGCCAGGACTGGATGGCAGCGATCTTGAGTTGAAGAGGGGCCACCAGACCGCTTCCTACTTGGTGTCGGAGATAGGTCACGGACCCCTGACCAATTTGGCACTTGCTGGCCTTGATTGTGAGGCCGGCCTGTTGGAGGGCCTGCAGGACCTCTCGGAGGTGGCGGAGGTGGTCTGACCAGTGGCGGCTGTACACAGCGATATCGTCCAGGTAGGCGGCGCTGAACTCCTCGAGTCCCGCCAATACCTGGTTCACCAGTCGCTGAAAAGTAGCTGGAGCGTTCTTCATGCCGAATGGCATGACTTTGAAGTGGTAGTGGCCATCGGGGGTGGAAAAGGCGGATCGTTCTTGGGCCCGGTGGCCCGGGCTAGGGATACAGAGATGTTCGGGGGCAGGCGTCCCGTGGGGGACAGGTTGCGGGTTGCTTCTGGGGGTAGTAACTGGAGAGCCGATGTCCGGGCTCTGTCATGCGGGGGGGGAGAGAGCCCTCCATGTGGCCTGTCCAACAGGGGCCCTGTCCTAAAAGCCCCCTCGCAGTAAGTATATTATCAGCAGTACTTACCTTCTCCAATGTGCGAGTCCCACGCATCCGGCGTGAGTGCTCCGCCTCCTCTGCGCCTCTCTCGTCTATGCGGAGACCTCTGCACTCACAGGTGTACGTTTGAATAGTAAATGTGGCAGAAAGTATGGGGAGGTGGGGACCTGGGGAATATTTACTAATAAACAAACGGGCTTTAGGGACATCAAAGCGGAGTTTTGGGGGGGACCTACTAACGCAGAACAAACACCCACAAATGAGGTGGACAATACACATTTAAATCAGCGACAGCAGGTCAGCTGAGGGAACCGCTTAAATGTACTCGAGTCCAGCGCTGGAGCGAGTCAAGGCTGACCCAGGGCCGGACTAAACGCTGCGGAGCCCCCCCACAAATGATCTCCTAATCAGTGCATTAAATGGCCCGCTACTGAGTACCGGCACTTTTGTCCCCGTTACACAAATTCACCAGTACATCTATCACAAGACCAAATGTTGAGCACTATGTAAAAGTCAAATACTTGATATTGTGCATCTAACAAACACATACAAACATGTTTTCAAGTTACTGTTGCCCGTGGTGGGTATTTTCAAGAAGCGTGGACAGAACAAAAAGTGTGCTTTTGCGCTTACTTTCACTGTCTCTAATCATCCTTTCTCAGCTAAATTGCCTATTTGCAATGCATATGTACATTTAATGGGATCTCAGTATCAAACTCACTGATCCCTGCAAAAAATGTGATATGTACTTTGAACAAAAATGTTTGTAGCTAATGCTAAACCATCTGGGCTTACATGCCACAAGGAAGTATGCGGTTGTATTTTTTATCAAAAGCCAATATATTTAACGTGAATGGACTATCAACTTCTGGGACACACTTTGGTCCCACTCTCTTAAAATCTCTCGCTCTGCTTCTCTTACTCAATCTATGTTTTTCCTTTGCCATATACTTTATTTCACTCCTGTCTCTATAACTGAGTTTACACACTCTACTGATGCAAACTGCTGGGCTTGTGGCTCTGCTAATGCTGATCTCAAGCATCTTCTCTTTCTTTGCCCTTCAGTTTCTCTCTTTTTGGGGAAGATATGGTCCTACATTTCTCGCTTGTTTAATATCCTCATTCCCTATTCTATTCCTCTTCTTTTCTCTGGAAGTTTGTATGACTCCTTAGACCTTCCCATCCATAAACATGGTCTTTTTTACCTTATTTTAGCTTTAGCTTTTCAACACATAGCTCTTAATTGGGAAACACCTGCAAAACTTTGTGTCCGACATTGGTGGAATAGTCTATGCCATTTTGCCTCCTCTTGTAGGCCGATGCTTAATAGGGAACTCTTTTGGCTGCCACTCACTACTTATTTAGACAAACTGACGTTAACAGATAGTTCTAGTTTGAATGCGAAAAATGTTAAGCCTCCTTAAATATTTATCTTCTCTGTTCTTTTCTTCTAACCCTTGTTGGCTTATTGTTTTTTAAAAATGATATTCTAATAATTGTTCACATTCCTCTGTAGATATGCAATTTCATATTTTACCAATTGTGTAAGAGTTACCCCTACCTCTCCTTCCTCCCTCCCCCTTTTTCTTCCCTCTCCTTCAGCCCCATATTTCCTCATAAAACTTAAACAACTTTCTTTTTTCTTCTCCCGTTAGCCATTTTATCTTTAGACACTTATTTCAATGTGTTATATTCTGTTTTTCTGGCCTGTTGGACAGGCCACACGACAGACTTGCTCCCTCCCCGCACGACCAGGCCCGAGCCTGGCTCCCCAGGTGTTACCTGCAACAACCACCCGTTTCCCGTCTCATATGGGACCCCTACCCCATGGCATCTCCACATCATGGGCCCGAATCACTACCGGGCCCGCACCCGGCCTGGGCGCCATCTTGGACACAGCCCCACGAGGCCGCGTGGCCTCCGATCGACCCTAACCCTAGGCCTGGCCAGGCCCCGACATCCCGGCACCACCATCCACCCAGGAGGTGAGCGGACTACTTGGCAGGTCAATGGGAGAAAGAGGTGTCGATGGCTCTCCCCCGCCAGGTGCCGATCGACCCCAGCTCCCCCAGGCGCTGGCTCCACCCCCCTGCTGGGTGTCTGGACTCCCTCATCCCGGACCTCCCGACCTCCAAGTGCGAGGGCCCGGACATCAAAGGGCGCCAGACCTATAACTGGGGCAGCTCCAGAGCAGGAAGGCAGTTGTATCCTGGAGTCGAGAGACGTAGTGAAGAACTCATCCTTGACGGACTACTGGCGCTGCCGTAGCCCTGCCTTGCGAACTATCGTCCTGCCTGCTGGCGCTGCCGCAAACCTTCTGAAACCTTCATCGTCGTCGGGACCTGCTGGCGTGGCCGCGGACCGTTTGTAACTACCACCTTCATTGGGACCTGCTGGCTCCGCCGCGGACCGTCGCTACCTTCAATCATCTCGGGACCTGCTGGCTCCGCCGCGGCCCGATCATCTAGAACGCCGAGCTCGAGGATTGTGAGCTATCCATCTATCACCATATCTACCAGAGTGGTACAAGACTGTCCCGCTACCCCCTTTCCCAACCAAGAGACTAGAACCGAGGGGACCCCTGAGTCCAGACCTCCTTGTACCATTCCACCGTACTTAGAGAATTGCTTATAAAGAACGTTAAACCTTATCCTTGTGTGGTGTACATCTGTGGGGGGGGAAGTTACTTGTCTGTACGATCGCTGGAGACGGCTCTCCCCGGAGACCTCTCCCCTTATTCTCGGCCGACCCTCCCGGTCCGTCTAACATTGGTGGCCAGCGGCGCGATCCGAATCAACGCGTAATCGTACAGAGAGTAGCTCACCCCACGATGAAACCACAATGACAACCAAAGAGAGCTGATCCACCGAGAAATTCCAGATGGAGAAATTGGAAGAATACAGCCATCGTGAGTTGAAACAATTCTGCATTGAACTAGGTATCGCTACCACCGGTCTGAGTACTAAAGATGATTTCAAGCACGCCCTTGAGTCATGGGCGGAAACGGACCAAAATGTCACAGCGGCAGAGAAAAACACCACGGCTCCCGAGGAGCGAAGAACGGGTCTCTCGCAAGATGAGATCCAAGAGCGAGAAAGAAGCAGACTACATGAACTAGAAATGGCCCGGCTCAAAATGGATGGCGAACTCAAACTAGCCGAACAAAAACTGAACCTAGAACATCTGCGGCTCCGAGAAGAGCGGGAAGAGAAACAGAGACAAAGAGAGCTCGAAGAGAAGAGACTGGCGTATGAACACGAGCGCAAACTAGCAGAGATAGACTTACGTAAGCAGAGCAAAGAATTAGGGGTGCCCGAGCAACCACGCACCCCGGGAGCAACAGAAAAGAAAATACACATCCCCAAGGATGTCGTTCGAGAATATTTCCGAGATGACGACATACAGCAATGGTTCAAAGCCTACGAAATAGCTATGACCTCCCACCGGATCGATCGAAGCGATTGGAGAGCCGGCCTTTGGGGGAGGTTCGTCAATGAGGGCCGCGATGCCCTGTTACAGCTCCCAGACCATCAGATGACCTCCTATGACCATATGAAAGCCACCCTCCTCACCCGCTATGGGCTCACACCCAAGATGTACCGCCAGAGGTTCCGAGACTGCACCCGGATCCCGGGTACAACTTGGGTGGAGTACGTGAACTATTTCAGCCGAGCCTTCGAGGGTTGGATCAAGGGAAGCAATGTAACGACCTACGAGCAACTCTTCAATCTCATGGTATGCGAGCATCTATCTAACAACTGCTTCGTCGAGCTCAGACAGCACCTCCTCGACAGTAAACTAACGGATCCACGGCAGCTCGCCGCCGAGGCTGACCGGTGGGAAATTACCCGAGTGGGCCGAAATGGGTCACATGAACAGAACCGGAACAACCAAGGTCAGCACCGTCCCCGAGGAGGAGGAGGGGGCCAGGGACGAGGAAGAGACAACGCCCCGGCCGCTCCCGCTGCCAGCACCCCACCCCCAGCCAACCGGGGCCACACCCTGGCGCGCCCGGGGTACAGAGCCAACGTCACGTGTCACCGATGCCAGCGAGTCGGCCACTACGCAAGTGACCCGAATTGTCCACAGAGCCAGACTCCGAGACCCCGCCAGATGGCTGCCGCCGCCCTGGGGGAAGAACAAATCTCCGAAGAACACGAGGAATGTGAGCAAGAACACCAAGAATGGGAACCAGCCGCCATGGTTCTAGCGTGCCTAGGGGGAAAAGACATGGTCCCGCGGGCCCCCCTACCCGCCAACACCCGGAAGTACAGTCAGTGGGTGAACATTAATGGACACAGGGCCGAAGCCCTACGTGACACCGGGGCCAGTGTAACAGCCGTCCGCTGTCATCTGGTGACCCCAGAACAGATCCTGCCGAACATTCTTTGCCCTGCACGTTCAGCCGACAATTCGGAGAGTCTATGTCGGATGGCCTGCGTCCCCTTCGAGTGGGGAGGAGTCTCCGGCATGTTGAAGGTGACGGTCCGAGATGATGCCCCCGTAGACTGTCTCCTGGGAAATGATCTGGAGAGTTCCCCGTGGGCCGCCGTAGAGAGAAGAGAGCACCTGGGGATGTTGGGCCTCCCGGACTGGGCGTACGTAACCGCCCGGTCCATGGCTGCCCGCGCCATCCCCCGACCTACAGAACCGGAATGGCCGGCACCTCCTCCCCCGGTCGCTCCAGTTGAAGACACCGACCGTGCCGTCCCCCCAGAGCAAACTCCCGAGGGGCTCGCTCAGCCTCAGGATCTTTCCGACCTGGCTCAGTGGCGGCAGGAGGGGGGGCCTACCCAGGAACAGTTTCGCCACGAACAGAAGACCTGTCCCTCCCTCGAGGGACTCCGCCAACAAGCCCTCGCCCAGAGCGCAGGGGATACCTCCGGAACCCATTGGGTCTATTGGGACAATGACCTGTTGTACAGCAAACAGAGAATCGCAGAGTTAGGGGCCAGTCGAGTGCTAGTGGTGCCCCTCCGCTTTAGAGACTTCTTGCTAAACCTGGCCCACGATGTCCCCCTGGCTGGTCACCTGGGTCAGGACAAAACCTACAGTCGCCTAGTGACCCACTTTTTCTGGCCCAAGATGAGGAACGACGTACTCCAGCACTGCCGGTCTTGCCCCACGTGCCAGGCCAGCGGGAAGAGCGGCCGCAAGCTTAAAGCCCCTCTGCAACCTTTCCCAGTGGTCACCACCCCGTTCGAGAGGGTGGGGATAGACATTGTGGGGCCCCTGGACCCCCGTACAGCCCAAGGACATCGGTTCATCCTGATACTGGTGGACCACGCCACCCGCTACCCCGAGGCTGTTCCCTTGCGAACTGTGACAGCCCCGGTAGTCGGCCGGGCCTTGATGGGGATCTTCTCCTGGGTGGGCTTCCCCCGAGAAGTCGTCAGCGACCGAGGCACAAACTTTATTTCAAAATACATGAAGTCCCTCTGGCAACAGTGTGGGGTCACCTACCGATTCACGACCCCCTATCACCCTCAAGGAAACGGACTAGTTGAGCGGTTCAACCGCACGCTCAAAGGGATGATTGGGGGGTTGGAAGAGCCCCTCCGTCGCCAGTGGGATGTGCTACTGCCGTGCCTCCTCTTTGCCTATCGAGAAGTCCCCCAGAAGTCCCTCGGCTTCAGCCCGTTCGAACTCCTATATGGACACCCTGTGCGAGGGCCGCTCAGCCTAGTCAAAGAAGGTTGGGAAATGCCCCCCTGAAGAACCCTCCAGATGTTTTCAAGTACCTCCTGACTCTACGCAACCAGACCAGACGGTTCAGAGAACTGGCAAAAGCAAACTTGGAGGCCAGTCAGGAAGACATGAAAAGGTGGTACGATCAAAATGCCTCCTCCATCGAATTTGAACCCGGCCAACAAGTATGGGTGATGTCTCCCACCGAACCATGCGCCTTGCAAGACAAGTGGACAGGGCCCTTCAAAGTGGTCGAGCGCAAGAGCCCTGTCACCTATCTCATCGATATGGAATCTTCACGGAACCCCCTCCGGGTCCTCCACGCCAATAGACTAAAACCCCACTTTGTGCGCTCGGAGCTCAGCCTCCTAATGGCAACAGACAACGGAGCCGAGGAGGACTCCGAACCACTACCTGACCTCCTACGGACTCGGGAGAAGGACGGCTCCGTGGACGGGGTCCGACTCTCGGAGGCCCTCACCCGGGAACAGCGCCAAGGCTGCCGAGACCTCCTACTGCAGTTCGCCACCCTGTTCTCCCTCACCCCAGGGGTCACCCCCTGGTGCTTACACGACGTGGACACTGGAGACAGTCCCCCTATCCGACATCGGCCCTACCGCGTACTAGATCGGGTACGGGCCTGCATCCAAGAGGAGGTGTCCAAGATGCTCACGCTCGGGGTCATCGAGCCCTCAGACAGCCCCTGGGCCAGCCCAGTGGTCCTGGTCCCCAAAGCGGCCGCCCCCGGCACCACTCCTGAGCTCCGGTTCTGCGTCGACTACCGGGGCTTGAATGCGGTCACCAGAACCGACGCACATCCCATCCCCCGAGCAGATGAACTGATCGACCGCATGGGAGCTGCCCGCTACCTCAGCATCTTCGACCTGACAGCGGGCTACTGGCAGATCGGTCTCACACCCCGGGTCCAAGAACGATCTGCCTTCTCCACCCCTGATGGCCACTACCACTTCAAGGTCATGCCATTCGGCATGAAGAATGCTCCAGCAACATTTCAGCGGCTAGTAAACCAGGTCCTGGCGGGACTCGAAGAATTCAGCGCCGCCTACTTGGACGATATCGCTGTGTACAGCCACCACTGGTCCGACCACCTCAACCACCTCCGAAAGGTTCTGCAGGCCCTCCAACAAGCCGGCCTCACGAACAAGGCCAGCAAATGCCAAATTGGCCAGGGGTCCGTGACCTATCTCGGGCACCAGGTGGGAAGCGGCCTGGTGGCCCCGCTGCAACTCAAGATCGCTGCCATCCAGTCTTGGCAGCCCCCCATCACCCAGACCGAGGTCCGCGCCTTCTTGGGACTCACAGGCTACTACCGGCGGTTCGTGAGGGACTATGGCAGCATTGAACTGAACTAACATCCAAAAACCAACCGAGGAAGGTCAACTGGACCCCAGACTGTCAAGCAGCCTTCGAGAAGCTGAAGGACGCCATGTGCTCCGCCCCTGTGCTCCAGGCCCCCGACTACAGTCGGGAATTTATCGTCCAAACGGATGCCTCCGACAATGGCATTGGGGCAGTCCTTTCCCAGCTGAACCCCGAAGGACTTGACCAACCAGTGGCTTTTATCAGCAGACGTCTCCTGGCCCGAGAGCAACGCTGGAGCACTATCGAGAGGGAGGCCTTCGCAGTGGTGTGGGCCCTCAAAAAGCTCCGGCCTTATCTCTTCGGTACCCACTTCCGGGTACAGACCGATCATCGGCCCCTGCAGTGGCTAATGCAGATGCGGGGGGGAAACCCGAAACTATTGCGTTGGTCCATCTCCCTGCAGGGGATGGACTTCACTGTGGAACATCTGTGGAACATCGACCTGGGCAAGACCACGCCAACGCAGATGGCCTGTCCCGCTTCTTCCGCCTCGACGAGGAGAGTCCCCAAGAGGATGGGTGACTCTCCCCGCCTTCAGCTGGGGGGGACGCATGTTGGACAGGCCACACGACAGACTTGCTCCCTCCCCGCACGACCAGGCCCGAGCCTGGCTCTCCAGGTGTTACCTGCAACAACCACCCGTTTCCCGTCTCATATGGGACCCCTACCCCATGGCATCTCCACATCATGGGCCCGAATCACTACCGGCCCCCGCACCCGGCCTGGGCGCCATCTTGGACACAGCCCCACGAGGCCGCGTGGCCTCCGATCGACCCTAACCCTGGGCCTGGCCAGGCCCCGACATCCCGGCACCACCATCCACCCAGGAGGTGAGCGGACTACTTGGCAGGTCAATGGGAGAAAGAGGTGTCGATGGCTCTCCCCAGCCAGGTGCCGATCGCCCCCAGCTCCCCCAGGCGCTGGCTCCACCCCCCTGCTGGGTGTCTGGACTCCCTCATCCCGGACCTCCCGACCTCCAAGTGCGAGGGCCCGGACATCAAAGGGCGCCAGACCTATAACTGGGGCAGCTCCAGAGCAGGAAGGCAGTTGTATCCTGGAGTCGAGAGACGCAGTGAAGAACTCATCCTTGACGGACTACTGGCGCTGCCGTAGCCCTGCCTTGCGAACTATCGTCCTGCCTGCTGGCGCTGCCGCAAACCTTCTGAAACCTTCATCGTCGTCGGGACCTGCTGGCGTGGCCACGGACCGTTTGTAACTACCACCTTCATCGGGACCTGCTGGCTCCGCCGCGGACCGTCGCTACCTTCAATCATCTCGGGACCTGCTGGCTCCGCCGCGGCCCGATCATCTAGAACGCCGAGCTCGAGGATTGTGAGCTATCCATCTATCACCATATCTACCAGAGTGGTAACAAGACTGTCCCGCTACCCCCTTTCCCAACCAAGAGACTAGAACCGAGGGGACCCCTGAGTCCAGACCTCCTTGTACCATTCCACCGTACTTAGAGAATTGCTTATAAAGAACGTTAAACCTTATCCTTGTGTGGTGTACATCTGTGGGGGGGGAAGTTACTTGTCTGTACGATCGCTGGAGACGGCTCTTCCCGGAGACCTCTCCCCTTATTCTCGGCCGACCCTCCCGGTCCGTCTAACATGGCCTTTTGTATTTTTTGTTATTATTCAAATAAAGCTTTTCAAACACAAAAAAGCCAATGTATTCAGTGCATGATTAGGTAAGTGCGTGTAACTCACACTCATGGTTGCAATTTATTGCACACAGTGTCCCAACGGCAAATGCAGGAAAACTAAAATAGTTCTCCTATTTTGCACCCCCAGGTGGTCATTGGTACAATTTTTTTTAGTACAAGCACAGCAAACATATTTTTTTTGCAAAAAGTCACATCTCCTGACTGGGACTTCGTGTCAGTAGCCATATTTCGATTCAGGCAGACCCTCTTACCATCTGTAACGAGATATGAATGTCTGTTTCTTTTTTTAAAATATTTATTTCAGCGACATTTAAAAATGCAATAATAAATTTCACATTTACTATATTAAGTATATGAGGCAGATAATATGTTATTATCTAAATTAACATACGTGGGATTGCAATATATACGGCAAAGTAATATCAACTAGACATTTGAAAGCAATTCAAAGGATCTAACAGAGGCGTTTTTTCAACATGTGTGCTGTATTACATATATGGGTGTATATTTTAATTACACTGAGTATTTTCAGAGAACCCAGTTAGATACCTTTATTTATCTAAAGTCACATGTGCAACCTGTTTACTCTGTCCACCACTCCTTTTCAATCACATAATGGAATGTTGAAAGGTTGAGCCACCAGCAGCAACTTCAACAGTGTCTCTGGGCCCGATTCACAGAACTAACTTAAGACAAAATCCTAAATTTAATACTTTTGGTATTCATAGAAGTCATTTAGTAGTCTTAAAATAGGATTTTGTCTTAAATTGGGATTTTCTCCTAAATTTGGATTATGTCTTAAATTAGGATTTTGTCCTAAATTAGGATTTTGTCTTAAATTAGGATTTTGTCTTAAATCAGGATTTTGTCTTAAATTGGGATTTTTTCCTAAATTAGGATTTTATCCTGAGGCACCGCTAGACCCCGTAGCTGACATGCTGCAGTAAGCGAGCACATTTGGTGTAGCCTGTCATTGAAGCGGAAGATAAGTCTAAACGGGTGTCCCAATGAATATCTAATGTTCTGTTGTCTGAGTTACTCCGTTACCAGCCGAAACTGCCTTCTGCGTTGCAATGTAATTAGAGAAAGGTCCTGGTACAACACCAGAGAGTGGCCTTGATAGGAGTTTGGGTGTATGGTGCGTGCCTTGGCCAGTATGGCTTCCTTAGTTTTAAAATCTTGCAAGCAGACTAGAATGTCTGCCGGTGGAGCGTTAGGCGCATGAGGCGGGACAACCCTGTGCGCTCTATCCAGAACAATGGAAGATTCTGCTGGGGCACCCAGGATGTGTCTAAACAGGCCCTCCGTAAATGCGAAGAGATCCCTGGTCTCATCCGACGTCTTCACCCCCCGGATCCTAACGTTATGTCTCCATGACCTGTTTTCCAGATCCTCCAGATGAATTTGCATATCAAGATGCTGATCCTGTAGGCGTATCACCTCTTGTTGCAGGGTGATCAGCTCCGTTGACGCCGCATCGCTTCTGCCTTCAAGGTTGGCCACACACTCACTCATGCTGTCCACGCCTCTGTGGATTTTCTGCATTTCAGCAGTCAACTCCGTTTTGACTGATTGTATGTCGGACCGGAGGGTATTGAAGAGCGACTCCAGAAACGACTTTGTGATGGGGGCCTCTCCGGGGTCCGACCAGACCTGCGCGGTCGCCATCGGGGTTGAGGAGGTCTGGGCCGTAGGAGAGGAGGAAGTCTTCTCAAACAGTTCTTTTAGTGATTTCTGCTTCCGTGCCCTGGCTGTGGACATAATCCCAGGGGCGCCGGCGCCGTATCCGGAGCGAGGTAGTATCTGCGCCAACCTGTCCGCCAAAGAGCGTGCTACCAGGATCAGTTCCAGCCCAGACCCAGCTGAAATCCTTCATTTTCATGCGCTATGTGTATGCTCAGTGTCCCCCACAGTTCAGGACCACAGGCTCTCATGCGGGACTTTCACAGCGCCAGTTAATACCCAGGGCGCAGCGGTCAGACGGTGCCCACTCCACTCAACTTCAGGCGAGCCCCTCCAGGAGATGTTGATCCTGAGCCAGGGGGTCCCCCAAGGTGCCAGATTGCCACCGTCGTTCACCGGATGATGCCTCCCGAGCCGCGAAGAGTCCGACTCCCGTCGAGGCTCCACCTGGCTAATGGGGGCACCACCGGTGTGCTCTGCTCCTCTTGAGGCACGTCCACTTCTTTGACCACTACCAGAGTGCTCGGGCCCCCAGCACCCCCTCCGCACTCCTCACCTCTCGGGTCCAGGTCACAGGGCTCCACAGTCCAGATGCTACTCCTCGCTGGACCTTCACGCTCCGGTAGCCGTGCTGCCTCCCCTTCTCCAGCAGGGCCTCCGGTCACGCCCCTAGGCCCTCCATTTGCGGCCCACCGGTGCGGCTGCCAACTCCGTCCCCAGACACAGGGCAGTGGCCAGGCTTCTCCTCCGGCCAGCCGCTGGGGTCAGTGCACGGCTCCGGGGCTCCAGCCGATCCCGGCGTCTGAAAATTCCTCACTCACCGCCCCCCCCTATCCCAGGGGTCGACTGGGGCCCGCCCGCATTTCGGATGCGGCGGGCTCTGCCGTGGGGCCAGAGCAGCGAGACCAGCAAGGCCCGGGCCGCCGCGTCAGTTGCTCAGAGTGCTGGGGTGGCCTCGCCAACCTCACCCGTCCACAGGGGGCCAATCCCGAGTCACCGGCCTCGATGTCACTGCAGGCCCGCAACAGCCCGGCTCTTGCGCCGGGTTTGGGCCTGCGCACGGGCAGCTTGTCTCGGCGAACCTCTTCATGTCCGCCCCTGCCTGCGGGGCCTGCTCCGGCTCTCTGCGGCCGGCCGCCTCCGTCTCCAGCAGCAGTCGGCCACAAGACCCCCCGGGGATGTCGAGGTAAGGGGAGCTCGGGGGCACACTCCGCCGCAGATTTCCAGGGTTGGCGGCTCACCAGGGTGCTATAAACAGCTGTAGATGATGGGCGACGGGCAGGAGCTCCGCAAGTTGCTCCCTACCTCGCCGCCATCTTGGCCACGCCCCTCTAGTTTACATTTTACACAGAAACACGCATTAGTGCTGAGAATGAAAAGAGCGTCTGATGGATTGCTCACTTTTTTGCAGCTAAGCATTTATTAATCTTATGAAACAGGAAGTCGGTGCCTTTCTCCTAAGTAAGTAAGATTGGGGTACAATAAGTGCAATAAAGTAGATTACTCTGGTGGTTAATGCGCTTGTTTGAAAGATCTGTGTGCATTGTAATCTAAGGTTCAACTCGCCATTAAATTACCTAGAGTGTAATTGTGCCTGCTGGAAAGCATAGCTTGCAACATGTAGTTCAGAGATTTGTTTTTTAATGTAGATAGCTCAGTGGGATGCTGTTTTTGTTGCATAGATCCTTGTCTGCCCTGTCTAGTCAACATCCTTGGCATATATCTTAGTAAATTATGCCCCTACAGCATGCAACAACAAGGCATATATATAGAACCATACTCTTTTTTTCTCAATCTTTTCATGTTTTAACGTTGCTAAGAAAGGGTTACTTTGGGTAGTAATAAACACTTATTAGTAAGGCTCCCTGTTTTCCGGATTTACTGATTTTTACAGATAAACACAGACAGAAAAGCATTTATTTTTCTGTCTGTATTTATTTTAAAATGTAGATGAAAACAGAAATTGGGTTGTTTTTGAGTGATTTTGAATGCTGACAATCATGACTGTCATGCTGAAAGCTATGTGGATTGACAGGCAGGGGGATTACAAAAATAAAGGAATTTTAGTAAAGAGCCTTAAACAGCAGTAGATTTGCACAACCATAATACTAAAATGCAGAAATATACACATTTCAGCTTCATTTTTCCAAAAAAAACGAAAATAAATATGGATAAATACAGGTAAAAGTTGCAAAAAAGAAATATGGATAAACTCAGACGGAAATGACAAAAATATAAATACCATTAAACCGGGAGCCCTACTTATTAGTAAGTGCTATATAAATGGTTATTAGTGTGAAAAGCTAATGGATAGATACAGCAGATATTCTAACAATGAATGCAGATTTATTGCATAAAAACCTTTGAAAGGTCAAAAGTTAGCCCCGCCCCATGTTCTGCCTTTAGCACCGCTCTTATGCCCGCCCCAAGCTCCACCACCACTCTATTGCTCCTTTTGATGAGTACCTGCAACTATTTTTGTACATTTAAAGCACTGCTCCTAATACGTTTTTATTTTACCAACCAACAATTTTAATAAACCAATTTTATTACACAAAACATTAAAAATTCTTAAAGTTATTAAACAAAATCATTATTTTTTAATTTTAATAAACTGACACAATTTCAAATATTCACTTTCCTAAATTTGTTTGTTATGAGGATAACTTGGGAATCTGCCTTTTGCAAGACGTCCTATTCAGTGGCTATAATGGCAAGTGAGTTCAGTCGATCTCGAGTCACTGAAGATCGAGGTCACCATCGCTAAGTGGACATTACACCTATGTGGTTTGCACCAGATTTTTTTACAAACTGACAGCTGCCAGAAAATGCGCAATTTTCAAGAAGAAGGCGCGATGGAGGAGGAGGGAAGCCCGGGACGCCGCTGGTAAGGTAAGGTGTTGTAAATTGTTCTTTTTTAACGTTTTAATAGTGCGGGCGGGAGGCGGGCTTTTACAACAAAACAAGGGAACCTTGAAGGTATGCCATAGGGACCTTGGGCATTATCATATTCTACAAAACAGTGGTCCCTATAATTGGACAATAATATGCAAGATCAATAATCATACACCTAATAAGTGATATGTCTTTTGTCCAGCCGGACAAGAATTTTTATTTTTTCATTAAGTTGGATTTCAAAGCTTTTTGAGAACAGTTAGATGTCAAGCGGGCAGCATGTAGCGGAGCTACACGGAGTGTGCAGAGATTAGTTCCATCTTCGTGGCACAGGAATCTAGATAGGGGTGGGGAGAACATGGCGGTTCATAATGGTACATTTTTATAATGCAAAAAATAAGACTCAGGGGGGCATATTATCAAAGAACGCCGATAAACATTGCTAAGCACACTTAGCGCGTTTCTGTAAATTGCCGGATTACATCGCCGTGTTAGCGGCGTATTATCAACACTTTGCTAACAGGCAAAGTAATCCCAGTGATAGAGGACGAAAATGAGAAACAGAGTGTGAAATCCAGCAAAGATTTCACAGCACTATGGGGCTGCTTGCTGATAGGGGTGTATGGACTTAAACATACAATCCACCTCCCATTATTAGTATAGCTAAGTCAAATAAAAAGCAGACGTTAAAATCCAGCGATAAACGCAGTTAGCGTGTTTTATCGCTTCACAAGTCTGCTGCACGGTTGTAAATAGCCCGAAGCCGTGTCAGCGTGAATTGACATGGAGTTATGGACAGGAATGCCTACTTTGGGTGTCATTAGCGATATTGATCGGTGAAATGCAAAGTAGGAAGGAAGCACGCGCTAACGCTTGTTAGCGTGTCTTTGTTGATAGCGTGATAAAAAAATTGCCGCTTTTTCGGCGCTATATGCCGAAAAAGCAGCGATTACACCCTTGATAATATGGCCGATGTAACTTCCGGTTTAACGGGGTTATCTGGGCTTCTGGAATCATCATTGGGCGATGATTTCGCACAGGACAATCTTGTGTTGCTTGGTGACTTTAATTGTCATCTGTGCCCCGATATTGGTCAAAGCTCGAGTGAAACCCCCTTTTGCCAGGCTTCAGTGGGATGGCGTCTGGAGCATTCCCCAGGCAGTCGAGAGTTAAATGCCCTTTCAAACACATCTTAATGTGTACACTGCGACATGTACCTAGGAACCCTACTAGTTTCAACCACCCTCTTGTAAAGGGAGGGGCCACGCCACAATTATTGATGTTATTTTTGTTTCATCATCCATGGGTCACATCGGTCAGGATTCTTGGATTCTGGAGAGTCCCTTCAGTGACCATAACCCTGTGATTCTGGGGCGATGGGCAGAGGACCGCGCGCAGCACAGGTCAATGTGAGGGTAGGGGCAATAGCTTCAGGTGATCAGGGGAGGCGCTCGCGGTGGGTGCAGGTGGACACTGAGGCTCTCACCAGCTCCCTCTTCAAACTAAGGCAAAGAGAAATGATAACGTGCCTCGAATCCGCGCCCTTAGACGGGGAGGTACTTACCTCCTTTGTCGCCGTCGCATGGGCAGTGGCTGGCTTGTTCACTGTGGCTTGTGTCACCGGCTCGGATGACCCACGATGGGTTGATAGTGGGTGCTCCTAGGCACTGAGGAACCTAAAAGCAGCCCTGAAAGAGATTCTGCACCTTACATCTCGGGCACCCATGGCTGGCACACTTCACACCCACCCTCGGTGCACCTTAGATCTCAGGCACCCATGGCTGGCACACTTCACACCCACCCTAGGTGCACCTTAGACCTCGGGCACCCATAACTGGCACACTTCACACCCACCCTAGGTGCACCTTAGACCTCGGGCACCCATAACTGGCACACTTCACACCCACCCTGCGTGCACCTTAGATCTCAGGCACCAATAACTGGCACACTTCACACCCAACCCCTGTGCACCTTAGATCTCAGGCACCCATGGCTGGCACACTTCACACCGACCCTGCGTGCACCTTAGATCTCAGGCACCAATAACTGGCACACTTCACACCCAACCCCTGTGCACCTTAGACCTCGGGCACCCATAACTGGCACACTTCACACCCACCCTGGGTGCACCTTAGATCTCAGGCACCCATGGCTGGCACACTTCACACCCACCCTAAGTGCACCTTAGATCTCAGGCCCCCATGGCTGGCACACTTCACACCGACCCTGCGTGCACCTTAGATCTCAGGCACCCATGGCTGGCACACTTCACACCCACCCTAGGTGCACCTTAGATCTCAGGCACCAATAACTGGCACACTTCACACCCAACCCCTGTGCACCTTAGACCTCGGGCACTCATGGCTGGCACACTTCACACCCACCCTCGGTACACCTTAGATCTCAGGCACCAATAACTGGCACACTTCACACCCACCCTCGGTGCACCTTAGACCTCAGGCTCCCATGGCTGGCACACTTCACCCCCACCCTAAGTGCACCGAAGATCTCGGGAACCCCATGGCTGGCACACTTCACCCCCACCCTAAGTGCACCGAAGATCTCGGGCACCCATGGCTGGCACACTTCATACCCACCCTCGGTACACCTTAGACCTCGGGCACCCATGGCTGGCACACTTCACACCCACCCTCGGTGCACCTTAGACCTCGGGCACTCATGGCTGGCACACTTCACACCCACCCTCGGTATACCTTAGACCTCGGGCACCCATAACTAGACACTTCACACCCACCCTGGGTGCACCTTAGATCTCAGGCACCCATAACTGGACACTTCACACCCACCCTCGGTATACCTTAGACCTCGGGCACCCATAACTAGACACTTCACACCCACCCTGGGTGAACCTTAGATCTCAGGCACCCATAACTGGACACTTCACACCCACCCTGGGTGCACCTTAGATCTTAGGCACCCATGGCTGGCACACTTCATACCATCCCTAGATGCACCTTAGATCTCAGGCACCCATGGCTGGCACACTTCACACCCACCCTCGGTACACCTTAGATCTCAGGCACCCATGGCTGGCACACTTCATACCATCCCTAGGTGCACCTTAGATCTCAGGCACCCATGGCTGGCACACTTCACACCCACCCTCGGTACACCTTAGACCTCGGGCACCCATGGCTGGCACACTTCACACCCACCCTCGGTACACCTTAGACCTCGGACACCCATGGCTGGCACACTTCACACCCACCCACGGTACACCTTAGATCTCAGGCACCCATGGCTGGCACACTTCACACCCACCCTGGGTGCACCTTAGATCTCAGACACCCATGGCTGGCACACTTCATACCATCCCTAGGTGCACCTTAGATCTCAGGCACCCATGGCTGGCACACTTCACACCCACCCTCGGTACACCTTAGACCTCGGGCACCCATGGCTGGCACACTTCACACCCACCCTAGGTGCACCTTAGATCTCAGGCACCCATGGCTGGCACACTTCACACCCACCCTAGGTGCACCTTAGAGTGCGGGCACCCATAGCTGGCACACTTCACTCGCACCCTCAATGCACCTTAGATCTCAGGCACCCATAACTGGCACACTTCACACCCACCCTGGGTGCACCTTAGATATTAGGCTCCCATGACTGGCACACTTCACACCCACCCTAAGTGCACCTTAGATCTCAGGGACCCATAGCTGGCACACTTCACTCGCACCCTCAATGCACCTTAGATCTCAGGCACCCATAACTGGCACACTTCAGACCCACCCTCGGTGCACCTTAGACCTCGGGCACTCATGGCTGGCACACTTCACACCCACCCTGGGTGCACCTTAGATATTAGGCTCCCATGACTGGCACACTTCACACCCACCCTCGGTACACCTTAGACCTCGGGCACCCATACTGGACACTTCACTCCCACCCTGGGTGCACCTTAGATATTAGGCTCCCATGACTGGCACACTTCACACCCACCCTAAGTGCACCTTAGATCTCAGGGACCCATAGCTGGCACACTTCACTCGCACCCTCAATGCACCTTAGATCTCAGGCACCCAAAACTGGCACACTTCACACCCACCCTTGGTGCACCTTAGACCTCAGGCACTCATGGCTGGCACACTTCACACCCACCCTCGGTGCACCTTAGACCTCAGGCACTCATGGCTGGCACACTTCACACCCACCCTCGGTACACCTTAGACCTCAGGCACTCATGGCTGGCACACTTCACACCCACCCTCGGTACACCTTAGATCTCAGGCACCCATGGCTGGCACACTTCACACCCACCCTCGGTGCACCTTAGACCTCAGGCACTCATGGCTGGCACACTTCACACCCACCCTCGGTACACCTTAGACCTCAGGCACTCATGGCTGGCACACTTCACACCCACCCTCGGTACACCTTAGACCTCGGGCACCCATGACTGGCACACTTCACACCCACCCTAGGTGCACCTTAGATCTCAGGCACCCATGGCTGGCACACTTCACACCCACCCTGGGTGCACCTTAGATCTCAGGCACCCATGGCTGGCACACTTCACACCCACCCTAGGTGCACCTTAGATCTCAGGCCCCCATGGCTGGCACACTTCACACCCACCCTAAGTGCACCTTAGATCTTAGGCCCCCATGGCTGGCACACTTCACACCCACCCTAAGTGCACCTTAGATCTCAGGGACCCATTGCTGGCACACTTCACACCATCCCTAGGTGCACCGAAGATCTCGGGCACCCATGGATGGCACACTTCACACCCACCCTCGGTGCACCGAAGATCTCGGGCACCCATGGCTGGCACACTTTACTCGCACCCTCAATGCACCTTAGATCTCAGGCACCCATAACTGGCACACTTCACACCCACCCTGGGTGCACCTTAGATATTAGGCTCCCATGACTGGCACACTTCACACCCACCCTGGGTGCACCTTAGACCTCGGGCACTCATGGCTGGCACACTTCACACCCACCCTCGGTGCACCTTAGACCTCGGGCACTCATGGCTGGCACACTTCACACCCACCCTCGGTACACCTTAGACCTCGGGCACCCTTAACTGGCACACTTCTCACCCACCCTCGGTGCACCTTAGACCTCGGGCACTCATGGCTGGCACACTTCACACCCACCCTCGGTACACCTTAGACCTCGGGCACCCATGGCTGGCACACTTCACACCCACCCTCGGTACACCTTAGATATTAGGCACCCATGGCTGGCACACTTCACACCCACCCTAGGTGCACCTTAGACCTCAGGGACCCATGGCTGGCACACTTCACACCCACCCTCGGTGCACCTTAGATCTCAGGGACCCATGGCTGGCACACTTCACACCCACCCTGGGTGCACCTTAGACCTCGGGTACCCATACTGGACACTTCACACCCACCCTGGGTGCACCTTAGATATTAGGCTCCCATGACTGGCACACTTCACACCCACCCTAGGTGCACCTTAGACCTCGGGCACCCATGGCTGGCACACTTCACACCCACCCTCAATGCACCTTAGACCTCGGGCACCCATACTGGACACTTCACACCCACCCTAAGTGCACCTTGGACCTCGGGCACCCATGGCTGGCACACTTCACTCGCACCCTCAATGCACCTTAGATCTCGGGCACCCATGGCTGGCACACTTCACACCCACCCTCGGTGCACCTTAGACCTCGGGCACTCATGGCTGGCACACTTCACACCCACCCTCGGTACACCTTAGACCTCGGGCACCCATGGCTGGCACACTTCACACCCACCCTCGGTATACCTTAGACCTCGGGCACCCATAACTAGACACTTCACACCCACCCTGGGTGCACCTTAGATCTCAGGCACCCATGGCTGGCACACTTCACACCCACCCTAGGTGCACCTTAGAGTGCGGGCACCCATAACTGGCACACTTCACACCCACCTTGGGTGCAGCTTAGATATTAGGCTCCCATGACTGGCACACTTCACACCCACCCTCGGTACACCTTAGACCTCAGGGACCCATTGCTGGCACACTTCACACCATCCCTAGGTGCACCGAAGATCTCGGGCACCCATGACTGGCACACTTCACACCCACCCTGGGTGCACCTTAGATCTCAGGCACCCATAACTGGCACACTTCACACCCACCCTCGGTGCACCTTAGACCTCGGGCACCCATGGCTGGCACACTTCACACCCACCCTCGGTACACCTTGGACCTCGGCCACCATGACTGGACCTTTCACACTCTGGACCAGACCCTGCCTGTGGATGACGACTGACCGCAGAGCTCGCACCCCGCACAGCACCCATGGCTGGCACACAACACGCCTACAAGCAGACATGGCTGGCACCCTTCACTCCTATGAACAGCCATGTCTGGCACACTTCACACCCACCCTAGGTGCACCTTAGACCTTGGGACCCATGGCTGGCACACTTCACACTCTGGACCGGACCCTGCCTGTGGATGAAGGCTGACCGCAGAGCTCGCACCCCGCACAGCACCCGTGTCTGGTGTGCCAACGCCGCGTCCCGGCAGCTGGCAGTGCTCTGTGTGGTCCGCAGGTGATGGACGGAAGCTGACGAGGGCCCGGCCTCGCACTGACCCAGCCTGGGAGGGTCGCTTCCAGCCGTGATCCGAGCTGCGTCAATACTTGTTCACTTGGAGGTGGCAGAGGGCGGCTGGCACGCCGTGTTTCTCTTGGCTGACGGGCACTCTTTCGAGAAAGGTTCATAAAACGGTGGGGGGGGGTCCGGGTGGGGGGGGCTCTGATGCTCTACCAGACTCCCCCCGCCGAGCAGCTCCAGCAGTGCTCAAGGCCGCCCCAGTCTCTCTGTGCTTTCTTTCTGTCACTCTCGCCAGGTATGTTACCGTTCTTTCTCTCTTGCCTTCTCTGTCACTGTTTCTGTTTGTGTCTGTCTCTGTCGGCATGTGCGCGCACACAGGTGACTGTGTGTTAGGAGGGAGATAGCGTGTCCCTGGGGGGCAATTTTGTTGTCTCCGTGTGTGCAAGGCAGACTAGGTGTGAGAGGGTGAGAGCATGTGTATGTGTGTAGGTATCAGGACGTGTGTGCGTCTCGATAGCAGTGCGTGTATGTGTGTGAAAGAGACCGTGTGAAGCAGATCATGTGTGTACCAGAGACTAAGCATCTTTGTGCATTCCTCGTTATTGTCCTTGTGCACAAATGTTTGTGTATCCCATAACCTGGTCCTTGTGCAGACCTGTTTCTGTACGCCTGCATGTGCTCTTTCTGCACGTATTTCTGTATGCCTGGATGTGGTCCTTGTATGTATGTGTTCCTTTATGCCTCGATGTGGTCCTTGTGCACACGTACTTCTGTATGCCTGGATGTGGTCCTTGTGCACATGGTTCTTGTGTGCATGTGTTTCTGTACACATGGATGTGTTCCTTGAGCACATGGTCCTTGTGTGCATGTGTTTCTGTACGCCTGGATGTGGTCCTGCAAAAGGAACAATTTATGGACAGAATGCGGAAAAATGTCATTCATTCACCCCAGTACAGCCATCTGGGCCTAAACCCATCGTTTTTTTGCTCACCATGCCATTCCAGTTTGAGCCCAGCCATATGCAAATCAGATTTGAACCTGCTCCCTATGGGAACAGTCCAGCCCGAATCGCCAGTCCAGGTCCTCCCTGGACTGGAAACAAGCATCCAAGGACCGGTTTCGGGCTTTCAGCCCTCATCAGCCTGTATATCAATCAGGGGTTTGTTGAAGTGCAACTACTCACCCGTAAAGGTCTCAAGGTGCTAGAGATGGGGGTGGGGATGTAGGTTCTATTCCATCGAGGAGGGGGGTCTGTCGAAGAGCCAGGTTTTGAGGTTTCTTGCGAAGATGGGGAGCGATGTAATCTAGTTGAGGTGGAGCGGAAGGGCGTTCCATGCTTTGGACGTGAGGAATGAGAAGGAGCGGCCTCCCGATCTGGTCTTTCTGGTGCGGGGGACCACGGCGTAGGAGAGCTGGGCTGATCATAGGGTCTTTTGGGGTGCGTGAAATTTGAGTCAGCTGTTCAGATATGCTGGTCCGGTGTCTTAGAGGGCCTAGTGGCCATGGGTGAGCATCTTGAAGGTGACTCTAGCCTCGATGGGGAGCCAGTGGAGTGTCCGCAGGCGGTGGGAGCAGTGGCAGTCTCTTGGCAGGTTGAGGACCAGTCTTGCTGCAGCATTCTGGATGTTCTGTAGCTTGCGGGTGAAGTTTTTGTTTATTCCGGCGTAGAGTGCGTTGCCGTAGTCGAGTCTGCTGGTGACCAGGGCATGAGTCACTGTCTTTCAAGGTTGGTGGGGCATCCATTTGAAAGTCTTATGGAGGAGGCGGAGGGTGTGGAAGCAGGAAGATGAGACAGAGTTGATCTGGCGGTCCATTTTGAGCTCGGAGTCCAGGATGATTCCCAGGTTGCGTGCATGGCCGGTGGGGGTTGGTGGGTTTCCGAGGGCAGGGGGCCACCATGTGTTGTTCTAGGCGTCGGGGTTTGGGCCCATGATGAGTACTTCTGTTTTGTTGGTGTTTAGTTGTAGGCAGCTGTTTTTCATCCGTTTGGAGACGGCTTCCATGCCATCTCGAAAGTTGTGTCTGGCGGTGTTGGGCTTGTTGGATAGGGAGAGGATGAGCTGAGTGTCGTCTGCGTATGATACGATGTTGAGTCCGTAGGTCCTGATGATGGGGGCGAGTGGAGCCATGTAAACGTTGAAAAGCGTTGGGCTGAGGGAGGAACCCTGGGGGACTCCGCAGGTGGTAGGTGTAGGGTCCGAAAGTCTGACCCGCTGCGTCCTGCCGGAGAGGAAGGAGCAAATCCAGTTGAGGGCCTTGTTCTGGATTCCTGCATCGTAGAGTCTGCATATTAGGGTGCAGTGGGAGACTGTGTTGATCGCCGCTGTGCGGTCAAGGAGGATGAGGGTTACTGTTTCTCCTTTGTCCAGTAGGGTGCAGATGTCATCTGTTGCAGGGAGGAGGGCAGTTTCCGTACTGTGTTTTTTTCTGAAGCCGGATTGGGAGGAGTCGAGGATGTTGTGTTCTTCAATGAATGTGGCGAGTTGGCTGTTGATGGCTTTTTCAATGACTTTCGCTGGGAAAGAGAGCAGGGAGATGGGTCTGTAGTTTTTTAGGTCGGTGGGGTCTGCTGAGGGTTTCTTTAGGAGGGGGTTGACCACGGCGTGTTTCCAGTCGTTGGGGAACGAGGCGGTCACCAGGGAGCGGTTGATGGTGTGGCAGAGCATGGGTGCGATGATGTCAGCGGCTCTGTTGAAGATGTGGTGGGGGCACGGGTCCGTGGGGGCCCCTGAGTGGATTGACATCATTGTCTTCAGTGTGTCTTCGGTGGTGAGGGCTGTCCAGTTGTCAATCACTGGTTTCCGGGCGTCGGGGGTGGTTGGTGAAGGTTCAGTAAGTTGGTTGTCTTCGTCGAAGTTGTAGATGCTCTTGATTTTGTGGTGGAAAAAGGTTGTTAGACGGGACCTGGAGGGTCGGCCGAGGACATGGGGAGAGGTCTCCGGGGAGAGCCGTCTCCAGCGATCGTACAGACAAGTAACTTCCCCCCCACAGATGGACACCACACAAAGATAAGGTTTAACGTTCTTTATAAGCAAATCTTGAAGTACGGTAGTATGGTACAAGGAGGTCTGGACACAGGGGTCCCCTCGATTCTAGTCTCTTGGAAGGAAAAGGGGGTAGCGGGACAGTCTTGTTACCGGACTGGTAGTGGATGAAGTGATGGTTAGCTCACAATCCTCGAGCTCGGCGTTCTAGGAGGTCGGGCCGCGGCAGCGCCAGCAGGTCCCGAGGAGATCGTAGATGGTAACGGGCCGCGGCAGCGCCAGCAGGTCCCGACGAAGATGGTGGTTGCAACGGGCCGCGGCAGCGCCAGCAGGTCCCGACGAGGATGAAGGTTGCAGAAGGCCGCGGCAGCGCCAGCACGCAGGACGACAGTTCACAAGGCAGGGCTGCGGCAGCGCCAGCAGTCCGTCAAGGATGAGTTCTTCACAGTGTCTCTCGACTCCAGGATACAACTGCCTTCCTGCTCTGGAGCTGCCCCAGTTATAGGTCTGGCGCCCTTTGATGTCCGGACCCTCGCACTTGGAGGTCGGGAGGTCCGGGATGAGGGAGTCCAGACACCCAGCAGGGGGGTGGAGCCAGCGCCCGGGGAGGCTGGGGGCGATCGGCACCTGGCGGGGGAGAGCCATCGACACTCCTCTCTCCCATTGACCTGCCAAGTGGTCCGTTCACCTCCTGGGTGGATGGTGGTGCCGGGATGTCGGGGCCTGGCCAGGCCCAGGGTTAGGGTCGAGCTGAGGCCACGCGGCCTCGTGGTGCAGTGTCCAAGATGGCGGCTGGGCCCAGGCAATGGTGCTGGCGGTGTCCCGGGCCAGTGATACAGAGATGTTCGGGGGCAGGCGTCCCGTGTGGGACGGGTCACGGGTGACTTCTGTGGGTAGCTTCTGGAGGGTCGGTGCCCTGGTCCTGTCATGCGGGGAGGGAGCGAGCCCGTCTCTGGGGCCTGTCCAACAAAGGTGATCAGTTTTTTGCAGAGGTCTGTGAGGGAGGGATGTCGGTAGACTCGCTGGTGGGTTGGGCGAACTCCTTGATGATGCTGAAGAGTTCCTTGCTGTTGTGTACATGGGTGGAGATTCTGTCTTCAATCGCTTTTTTCCTCGTTTCTCTGATGAGTTGATGGTGGGCATTGTTGGCAGCTCTGAAGTTGTGGGCTTCTGTGGATTTGGTGTTTCTCCAGGCCTTTTCATGGTGGTGGCAAGTGTGTCTGGACTCTCGAAGTTCGATGGTAAACCATCTGGCTTTCTTAGCACGGTTTTTGTTGGTTTTCTTGAGGGGTTAGGGTGTTGGCGCTGTCCGAGATCCTTCTGTGCAGGGTGTGGGCTGTGGTGTTGGGGTCATTGTTTTGCACAATGGTAGGGGTGGAATTGTTGTGTGAGGAGGTGAGCTGGTCGTCTGTGGTTTTGTTCCAGTTTCTTCATGGGAGCAGGTACTGGTGTCTGTGGATGGTGGGTGTTCTGAAGGTGAAGTGGACGCAGCGATGGTCAGTCCATGGGAGTTCGGTGATGTAGCTGAAGGTGATGGTGTTTCCTGTAGTGAAGAGGGGGTGGAGCGTGTATCCTCCTGAGTGCCTGGGCTCGGTCACAATCTTGCATAGTCCAATGTTTAGGTTGTTCAGGAGGGATGTGGTGTTGGGTCCAGTTGGTTGTTAAGGTGGAAGTTGAGGTCTCCTAGCAGGGTGTAGTTGGTGGATGGGATGGCCTGCGGGGAGATGATGTTTGTGATGGATGGTGAAAGGACCGCAGAGTCCAGGGGGTCGGTCGATGAAGGTTCCTCTGAGGGTGGTGGTAGGGCTGGCCAGTATCTTGACGTGTAGGTGTTCCATCAGGTCTGTGGGCTCATCTGGGAGTGTGCTAAGGCAGAGACTGGATTTGTGGATGATGGTGATTCCTCCTTTCGGGCAGGTGGGGCAGTCCTTATTGGAAGGTAGAATCGGACTGCACTTTTTTCCTGGGGTTTTGCTGGTTTTCGACTAGTCTGACTGGGATCCTGCTAACCAGGACCCCAGTTTATCTGCTTTTTTCCCAAAATTGGTTATGCATGTACTTTAGGTACACTCCAGATTGGATACTGGGGTATCCTTATGAGTCCCTAGTATATGGTACACCATGTACCCCAGGCATAGGTTCGCCAGAGGATTCCCAGGGGCTGAAGCATGTATTATGCCACCCCTGAGAGTCCATTCAAAATGGCACCGCAGGTCTGTTACTGCAGCCTATGTAAGGTGGTGCATGCACCCCTTACTTAGATATAGATTACCTACATCTATTCTAAATCACTACACATATAAACCTATGAGTCACCCCTATGGCAGGCCTTATTAATCCTGAAGGCAGGGTGCTGGGTTTTATGTGAGAGGGTGCCCTTGCATGAACAGAGCCCCTCGGAACCTATTTTCCCGGGTTGTCATGCAGCCAACCATATATATTTAAGTGCATTATAACCTTGCGGTAAATATTAACTTTAAAACTGTTGCTTAGAAACATGTCATGTTTGGTGTCAAACACCTTGGAATCATACCTCCCCGCCAGTAACTGGTGGGAGAGGTATGATTCCACCCTTCTAGAGGGACTTATGTGAAACACTGGTATACCCAGTACCAGCTTTCTCGACCTGGGCATCACAAAATGGATGCTGCCACAGACACAAGTCTGCCCTCCTGCTGCTGAGCCAAGCTTGAGCAGACAATAGGTTTCCTGTCCCAGGGAGGTGTGACCACCTCCCAGACAGGCTTTAGTGTATTGGGGCTGGGTGGGTGCACTCTGAGAGTGCTTTGATGTCTGCACTGGGGGCACATTTGGTGTCCATGTGCATAGTCCAGCTCAAACCGGTTGCAATATCCACTCACTCTTGCTCTGGCCTGGACAAAGGACATGGGTGTAGCCACCCCTCTGTCCTCTCTTGACCTTCCCATAGGTGGGTCCCCAGAGTTTGTCCAACCCCTTCCATGGATATAAAGTAGGAACCCTGACTACAGGACTTTAGATTTTACCTGGACTAAACTCTGCAAGCAGAAACCATGTACTTCGACGGTCTACACTGGACGATAGAAGAATCTCCCTTGGATTAAAGGAGTTACTCACCTGCAGCAGCAGGCACCTTAGCGCATCTGACCGGTTTGCATCTCCCGAGCTCCTGAGGACTCCGAAGATTTCTGCAACACAGGAAGTGGGTTCCCGAGCGTCCCTGACCTTGCTCAGTGCTTAATTTGTAAAAAAAGAAGTGCGGGTGCTGACATTTTTTTCAAGGAGGCCACCGCTCACTTCTTTCTTTCTCCGGTGAGCCCCACTATCAACACTCTCCCTGCCTCAGGCTCTATCTTCTAACCTTGATCTGTTGTCCGTCCCCTAAGTCTTTGCTCTAAGAGGCTATCCTCTCACCTCTCTATGTGTTTTACATCATCTGTGTCACACCTGGTGTGTTACCTTATTCCCTGTATTTCTGATTTGCCCTCTATTCATTCTTGCTCTGCCCTTTTTCCTCTTCACTTTTATCCATGCTCTGCTCTCGCTCCCCTCGATCTTGGCTCTTTACTATCACTCTTCTAGCAGTGATTAGCTCTGTCTCCGTTTTATCATTTGTCTGCTTGTTTTTCTCTGTCCTGTCCTCTACATCCTTTCATTCTATCTTCTCTCTTCTTAACGCTCTCTTCTTCACAACATGGCTGCTTTCTCTTTGTATCTGATTTGATCTCCCTTTCTTCTACTTAGCTCTGTCTTATCTCTCTCCTCTCCTGTTTTTTATTTCTCCTCTTTGCTCCTACTCTCTCTCTGTCATCTATAACACTGCTGCTGCCTGTGACCCCTGTCGTCAGCCTGTACATGTCCCTGCTATTTTGAACTCTGCATTTTCCTGTTGTCTTGCCTAAAGAAGATGAAGATGACATGTGTTTTACTTTCTTACCTACACTGAGAACTAAAACAAAATGTACACCAAATGAGAATGCTTTTTTGCATATATTAATCAGTGCAGTATAACTGGGTTATTTGTAGAACAGGTAGCTGCTCGAGCACAGCAGGTGATGTCACTGCTAGTGCTGCCTGTAATTAGTAGGTCCAGGGATGGCGACTGCATCTGATCCACTGCTCAGCTTGCTGTCACCCTGCCTGCTCCACTATAGGCATTGTCCCCAACCGTAATGCTGCCAATGCTGGTAAGTATGGCTGTGGAGCCTACTGGACTCACGCACGCTCAGCAATTACCATACTGGGGTGCAGCGCACATATTCTACAGGTGACGCCATGGTGCACAAAAGTTGTGTTGGGCCACAGCCTCATCGAGCACGTTGAGGATAGCAGCAATGCAGGGCTGCCGGATATGCTACTCTGGCTACGCAGCAAGTGGAAAGTCCACACTTACTTTCGTTTATTCTTCCTCAAGAGCCCTCACTCCCAAGTTCCAAATGCGCTCTCGTAGCTTCCTTGCCTCAACTCCGTCATGAACCAGTCCCCAGCTACAATTATCCAATGGGAGGATTAAGCTCAGGCAGTGGCAGGGAGAGGCAAACTTGGAGAATACATTGCAAGACATAGTTTGTCGATGACTTTTTGGATTTGTGATCAGCGTGATGATATCATCACTATTGTGGTGATACACAATCATGCCTGCCTGGACAGGCGTATGCTGGCCTGTCTATGAACATTTACCAGCCAGTCACCATGCAATGTATGTTATTCTTTTTATTTTGAATTTGAACAATTAATTTTTAGACCACCAGCTGCTGGGTCAGAAATTGTAGCCCCGGCCCTGTGAAAGAAGAGCCGGTGCTGAGCACCTGAAAGCACCTGCTCAAATTAAGAACTGACTGGTCCTCACCGTAACTTGTTTCTTGTGCCTGCATGGGCTGCCATTGCCAAGGCTTGTCGGTGTTCAATCCGGACGCTGACACCCCAGCACTCGACATCCTTTGTGGGACAGCTCACCTCCATACTTTGGTGATCATCGACATCTCCTGGTCCCCGTGGCTGCAGAGTCAAGCACCCTATCTTCTCACCTGAAGCACCCGACATGGGGGGCATTTGTCTACTGAGACCCTGGTCACCCTGAAGTGACCCAGACTCTGTCCCCTCTGCTTTCATGTTCTTCTCACCTCAGATCCAGGCTTGGATTCCACCGGACACTTTATTTCTTCCCGGCAGCAGCACTTCATCACATCACGCCATTGAAAACCACGAGGGTTTCTGACACCACTAGACCCCTATGCACCCGGCTCCTCTAGGATAGGTAACACAGGTACATTGGTACTCACAAGGGTGCTGGTCTTAGAACCTTCTATGTTCCAAAGTCCTCTCTGAAGTGTCCTTAAACTGTAATTTTCCAACAGCGTCTTTCCCATGGTGTTGTACGGAGCTTCTGTCTGTGTTCTCACACTGCACGTGTCTCCCGTGGGTCCCCTGTGTCACTCCTTTGGGTGGTTCCTTGGGGTCCCAGTGATTCTACGTGCTCTAGGCACTGTGTCTAGTCAAGTTGTTGTTGTTATACCATTTTTTTAGTATATGGTTCAGTCTCCCCCTGGAGCCCGCTGTGTATTGTGCTATTTACTATTGCTCTATTGATTCAGTATTGTGTATCTTCTGCTCTAATCTCATAAAGAGGTTAGTAGAGAGTGTTTAGTAATACATACATATATTTTATATATTCATTGTGTGGTTCTCCTTTCATTTGGTCATTCAGGAGGTTCTGATCTGATAAACCAAGCTGCTTTACACTCCTTCGATAAGGGTCGATTGGACTTGTGCAAGGTGCCCACTTTAATTAGTGGACCGCATATACCAGGCCAACTTCTCACAGTCCTTCCTGGAGATCTTGTATCCTTGGGGGATGGCGATGGTGATGTCCGTTCCCGAGGTGGTGGTGATGCAGGTTTCTATTAACCCTGGGCGTAGTTCGCGAAGTAGCGCTATGTGTAGCTACACAAAGTGCACTTTGCACTACGCGAGCTATGCGACGTGCGTAGTGCACTGTGCAAAATGCTGTTCGCACTGATTGCACAGTGCCGGATGCTTGTCCGTACTGTGTAATCAGTGCAAACTGCATCTTGCACAGTGCAAGCGGTCGTTTTCTGCAGCTAGAGTCGATTTCTACTCGAGCTGCAGCTTTCTCAGCATGGACTGGTAGTTTCTCACTGCGAGCGGTCGCAAGCATAGGCAACCACTCGCAATGAGAAACCTGACCTCCCCGCCTTGAGAATCTCGCCGGGAGGTTTATTTTTCATGCTCGCGATCGGCAACTTGATGTTGCTGATCGCGAATGAGGAAAAAGTCTCGCCGGGATGTCATTTTGCTTGCTCGCAGTCGCCAACTTGAGGTTGAGGTGAGGACCGTGAGCAAGTAAAAAATTACCGCTGCGCTAAGCTATGAGTGTTTGCACTATGTTACCTGCAATTTGCATAGTGCGAAGAAGCGCAAAATTTGCAAACTACGCGAGCGTAGCGTAGCGCTTCGCCTAGGGTTAGTTTCAATGACCACATCACAAGCATCAATGGCTCCAGACAGTAAAGAGCAACAGTGGCATCAGTGAGTATAAGCATCAATGCAAGCAGTAAGGACCATTGATGGCCCCGGAGAGTAGTGAGCATTGATGGCCCCAGATAGCACGAGGATCAGTTTCCCCAGGCAGTACAAGTATCAGCGGCCACAGAGCATATGAGACTGCGTACAGGCAGTAGGGGCATGGCTCAAGGTATCCATTCATCGAGGGCCGCGTACAGAATGGCCATCCCTGGCACCAGGCAGTACGTGTATGCACATGTGTCAATGGCCACAGGCAATGGAAACATAAATGGCACCAAGCAGTACATGTATCAATAACCCCAGGTAGTGTAAACATCAACAGCTTAGACGGCATGAGCATTATCGGTCCCAGGTAGTAATGAGCATCAGTGACCTCAGGCGGCATGAGCATTAATGGCCACAGAGAATAGCAGAACATGAAGCAGAACATGCAGGGTGAAAGTCTGTGATAGACAACAGAGTCCCGCTGCCACGCCTCTCCGCTGAGCCCCTATCATCAGGACCAGGTAGAGATGAGCATCAGTGACCCCAGGCAGCATGAGCATCAATGGCCACAGAGAATAGCAGAACATGAAGCAGAACATGCAGGGTGAAAGTCTGTGATAGACAACAGAGTCCTGCTGCCGCGCCTCTCCACTGTACCACTATCATCAGGACCAGGCAGAGATGAGCATCAGTGACCCAGGCAGCATGAGCATCAATGGCCACACAGTATAGCAGAACATGAAGCAGTACATGCAGGGTGAAAGGCTGTGATAGACAGCAGAGTCCCGCTGCCGTGCCTCTCCGCTGTGCCCCTATCATCAGGACCAGGTAGAGATGAGCATCAGTGACCCCAGGCAGCATGAGCATCAATGGCCACGGAGAATAGCAGAGCATGGAGCGGTACATGCAGGGTGAAAGGCTGTGATAGACGGCAGAGTCCCGCTGCCACGCCTCTCCGCTGAGCCCCTATCATCAGGACCAGGTAGAGATGAGCATCAGTGACCTCAGGCAGCATGAGCATCAATGGCCACAGAGAATAGCAGAGCATGAAGCAGGACATACAGGGTGGACGGTCTTGATAGATGTCAGAGTCCTGCTGCTGCACCTCTCCGCTGTGCCCCTATCATCAGGACCAGGTAGAGATGAGCATCAGTGACCCCAGGCGGCATGAGCATCAATGGCCACAGAGAATAGCAGAGCATGAAGCGGGACATACAGGGTGGACGGTCTTGATAGATGTCAGAGTCCTGCTGCCGCGCCTCTCCGCTGAGCCCCTATCATCAGGACCAGGTAGAGATGAGCATCAGTGACCTCAGGCAGCATGAGCATCAATGGCCACAGAGAATAGCAGAGCATGAAGCAGGACATACAGGGTGGACGGTCTTGATAGATGTCAGAGTCCTGCTGCCGTGCCTCTCCGCTGTACCCCTGTTGTCAGGACCAAGTAGAGGTGAGCAGTAGCCGAGAAGAGTGATTATGTCGCCATAGCTAGAGTGGGAAAAGATACTTACTCCATGTTCCTGGGCCTCAGGGAAGAGTTTGAACCTGTGCCAGGCCCCTAGGGCTGGCCAGTCCTGCACGAGGGGTGCCACATCCTGGGCATCTGGGGACCAGGACCCCTTGTTGGAGGACTGCAGCCTCTTGTGAGCCTCCTGTTCATCAAAGGCTCAAAGGCGCACATGGGTCAGTAGGATGCGTGGAGTGAGCCCTGAAACTGACTGTGAGTGTCACGCATGGGAGACACGCAATAGCACAAGTACAATGCAACTCTAATATGACTCACAGGACAAGACAGGCTGTCATGGAGAGAAGTGCAAAAAACACAGTTGATGGACAGAATGCAGAACAATGTCGTACATTCACCCCAGTAAGAGGATCTGGGCCTGAATCCATCGTTCCATTGCTCACCATGCCATTCCAGTTTGGAACCCGCCGTATGCAAATCAGCCTTGACCCTGTGCCTCATGGGAACAGTCCAGCCCGAACTACCAAGCCATGTCTTTCCATGTCTTGCCTAGACCGGAATCAAGCATCCAAGCCACCACAACGAGTGCACCCTTTTGTACCGCTTTTGGCCGCCATAAGTGTGGCAGGGTATGCTCAGACGTGAGTCCCTTGCTCACTTTGCCACTGGATTCAAGCAAGCCGGGCTGAAGACGGCTGGAATGCCAGAAACCGGTCCTCGGAAGCTTGTTTCCGGTCCAGGGAAGACATGGCTTGGCAGTTCGGGCTGGACTGTTCCCATGAGGCACAGGGTCAGACTGATTTGCATACAGCCATGTCTGAACTGGGGTGGCAGAGTGGGCTAAAGAACGGTGATGGATTAAACCCAGATCTTTTGACTGGGTGTGAGTGTTTGATTGATTCTGATGCTCCGTCCATCACCACCCCCTTTTGTACCGCTTTTGGCCGCCATAGGTGTGGCAGGGTATGCTCAGACGTGAGTCCCTTGCTCACTTTGCCACTGGATTCAAGCAAGCCGGGCTGAAGACGGCTGGAATGCCAGAAACCGGTCCTCGGAAGCTTATTTCCGGTCCAGGGAAGACATGGCTTGGCAGTTCGGGCTGGACTGTTCCCTTGAGGCACAGGGTCAGACTGATTTGCATATAGCCATGTCTGAACTGGGGTGGCAGAGTGTGCTAAAGAACAGTGATGGATTAAACCCAGATCTTTTGACTGGGTGTGAGTGTTTGATTGATTCAGATGCTCCGTCCATCACCACCCCCTTTTGTACTGCTTTTGGCCGCCATAAGTGTGGCAGGGTATGCTCAGACGTGAGTCCCTTGCTCACTTTGCCATTGGATTCAAGCAAGCCGGGCTGAAGACGGCTGGAATGCCAGAAACCGGTCCTCGGAGGCTTGTTTCCGGTCCAGGGAAGACATGGCTTGGCAGTTCGGGCTGGACTGTTCCCATGAGGCACAGGGTCAGACTGATTTGCATATAGCCATGTCTGAACTGGGGTGGCAGAGTGGGCTAAAGAACGGTGATGAATTAAACCCAGATCTTTTGACTGGGTGTGAGTGTTTGATTGATTTAGATGCTCCGTCCATTACCACCCCCTTTTGTACCGCTTTTGGCCGCCATAAGTGTGGCAGGGTATGCTCAGACGTGAGTCCCTTGCTCACTTTGCCACTGGATTCAAGCAAGCCGGCCTGAAGACGGCTGGAATGCCAGAAACCGGTCCTCGGAGGCTTGTTTCCGGTCCAGGGAAGACATGCTTGGCAGTTCGGGCTGGACTGTTCCCATGAGGCACATGGTCAGACTGATTTGCATATAGCCATGTCTGAACTGGGGTGGCAGAGTGGGCTAAAGAACGGTGATGGATTAAACCCAGATCTTTTGACTGGGTGTGAGTGTTTGATTGATTTAGATGCTCCGCCCATCACCACCCCCTTTTGTACCGCTTTTGGCCGCCATAAGTGTGGCAGGGTATGCTCAGACGTGAGTCCCTTGCTCACTTTGCCATTGGATTCAAGCAAGCCGGGCTGAAGACGGCTGGAATGCCAGAAACCGGTCCTCGGAGGCTTGTTTCCGGTCCAGGGAAGACATGCTTGGCAGTTCGGGCTGGACTGTTCCCATGAGGCACATGGTCAGACTGATTTGCATATAGCCATGTCTTAACTGGGGTGGCAGAGTGGGCTAAAGAAAGGTGATGGATTAAACCCAGATCTTTTGACTGGGTGTGAGTGTTTGATTGATTCAGATGCTCCGTCCATCACCACCCCCTTTTGTACCGCTTTTGGCCGCCATAAGTGTGGCAGGGTATGCTCAGACGTGAGTCCCTTGCTCACTTTGCCATTGGATTCAAGCAAGCCGGGCTGAAGACGGCTGGAATGCCAGAAACCGGTCCTCGGAGGCTTGTTTCCGGTCCAGGGAAGACATGGCTTGGCAGTTCGGGCTGGACTGTTCCCATGAGGCACAGGGTCAGACTGATTTGCATATAGCAATGTCTGAACTGGGGTGGCAGAGTGGGCTAAAGAACGGTGATGGATTAAACCCAGATCTTTTGACTGGGTGTGAGTGTTTGATTGATTTAGATGCTCCGTCAATCACCCCCCTTTTTTGTACCGCTTTTGACCGCCATAAGTGTGGCAGGGTATGCTCAGACGTGAGTCCCTTGCTCACTTTGCCACTGGATTCAAGCAAGCCGGGCTGAAGACGGCTGGAATGCCAGAAACCGGTTCTCGGAGGCTTGTTTCCAGTCCAGGGAAGACATGCTTGGCAGTTCGGGCTGGACTGTTCCCATGAGGCACATGGTCAGACTGATTTGCATATAGCCATGTCTGAACTGGGGTGGCAGAGTGGGCTAAAGAACGGTGATGGATTAAACCCAGATCTTTTGACTGGGTGTGAGTGTTTGATTGATTCAGATGCTCCGTCCATCACCACCCCCTTTTGTACCACTACTTTCATGGAGAGAAGGCCAAGCTGCCTAAAGTCCAGCTAGCGTCTCCAGCACACACGCGGAGGCGTGCTACAGTACCCATATCAAGTATGTCACAAGGCTATGTCACTCTGTAAGAGTAGACCGTAGGCGCAGAGTGAGAAACTCTCTGCAGTGCGTTGGCCTCACACTAGATGTGTGATACTTGGCAGGGCTGCACATGTAATGGTTGAGCCTGCACAAGTGTCACATGTTGGAATGGTCCATGCACACGTGCACCAGTACAGGGGAGGCGTGTCTAAATGGTTCACGATTTGCAGAGGCCAATATTATTGCTCCTTCAGATGTTTCCCTGGAGTGACTGCTGTACAGAAACCTCAAAGAGGCACAAAGCATGGGCAGCATGGATGTCTGTGATAATAATCTATAGGTCCCCGGGCTACAGTGGAGCACGGCGCACTCACGCCGCCCCGTGTGACCCTGCACTTATATCACAATCGGGCAGAGAACCCAGCTCTGTGGAGGGAAGGGGCTCGGGGGGCAGCAAACTATGTGTGCGTCGGGTTAAATACTTTTTAAAATTCAAAAGAATGATTAAAAAATGATACAAATAAAAAGAACCCAAATACCATGACAAAACTGACGACGAATAGGTGCACAAACTTAAGTGAACAAAACTAGAATAAACAAAAAACTATTGGCGTGACTACATTGAGATTGTAGAAATATTTGCCTAGTGGGTGTTGCATAATCGTGCTTACAGATGAGCCATCAATCATTCTTCTCACTTCCTCTAATAAAGCATCTTCCGCCCTTCACGCACGTCAGTGACGTCACCACCATCACCACTCGCAGCATCAGCCCAGGCCTGGGGCCAGCCATGCCCATGGAAAGGGCCACACCTGGTACCACTCACCCGAGCCCAGGCCGGCGCTGAGCAGCCACAGGGGTCGCTGCCGCTCCCAGCCTCAGCCAATAGCAGCCGGGCCCGCCTCCCTGTGGCCGAGACGTAAAGCTTCCGGTGTCAAGGAGGCTGAGAGGCTGTCGCCAGCCACAGGATATTGAGGCCACTTTTAATGGGCTAACGGCTTGGATCCTCTGATCTGGGGGTGTGGGGGGCCCCTATCCTTGATCTTCACCTCCCAGGCCCTGGTACAGATAAAAGCAGGAAGGGCTCTGGGTGAAGCCAGCCTGGAGCCTTGTGAAGAACATGCTACCAACAGGGGCAGGAGACATGGGGCTTCAATGAACCCAGGAGGGTCACAGCACACTCCTCTCAAGCTGAAAGGCACCATGGACATGAAGCCGCCAATGGGCAGCGCGCCAAATGCGGAAATCACCCATTGGGTGAGACAGCGCGCAACGCAAACCACGGAGTAAGAGCGAAAGGCCGCTTTATCAGAGCAAAAAGAAACAAAACACATGGAAACTTCAAAAAAAGGGAGAGGGTGGGCAGACAACCTGATGGTGCACCACGCAGGACCTCAGCCAGCACCGACTGAGGTGACAAGACCCCAGAGCCACCAACTATCACTGCACCCCCACCACCCCCTCCTACAATCTAACCAGGGGGCCGCGTGGACCCTGGGGTGCACCAACACACCTGAACACCCAAAGAGGAGACAAACCAAGCCTCCCTCACCACAGGGCCCCATTGTACAAGACGGCGCGCAACGAAGGCCAAAGAGTGAGAGCAGAAGGCCACTTTATAAGAGCAGGTGCGCAGTGAGTTTCAAAAAGAGCGACAATCACAACCCCAGCTCACTAATACATATGTATCACCTAACCCTTCCCACCCTTATACCTCCCCGATAAAACGTTTTTAAGTTCTTTTTTAAATTTGGAGAGGTGAAATTTACTATTCCCACTCCAGTCTGTGCAACAGTAGGGAAAGTACTTCACATCAAATGCATATCATATTTGAATAACCCTATTAATTTACAACAAATATAAAACTCTATATATGAACATAGTTAATTAACCAAAAATCTATATAGATATACATAAAAGTAAATAAAAAATTAAACAATTTACATGATTATTAAACAATATATTAATAATAATAATTAATTATTAATAAAAATGGTTCTGTATTTGTTACTGAATTAATTTCCCAAACTATACCCTCACAAACCTAGCACCGGATGTGTAAAATATAACTAAAGTAAATAAGTATCACACAATTAACATAATTAACTAATTATTAACGCATTAAGAATTAATTGGTAATGAATTATTACTTAATTACTTTCTCAACCAATACCCCTACAAGCTCAGCAGCCCACACCTAATATATAACTTAAAAAGTATAATTATTAAACAATGTACATGGTTAATAATCAATTAAGTAAGTAATAATACATAATTAATTAATTGTTAATTAATTATAAGTTATGCACTTCCCCCATACCCAACAAATCTAGAAACCAGCTACAGCACTATAAATTCCTATTAGCAATTAAACTAAAAACTATGAATCATTTAAAATAATAAACTATATTTGAAAATAATATTAACAATGGTACAAACAATAATAAGACATAAAATTAATATATGAACTAAAACACATAAAGATAATTAAAAAACAATCTTTTTACAGCTACATTATTAATGGAAAAAAATGGATTTTCTTGATAACACTATTTCTGTATCACAATATTTTTGCATCACAGTATTTATTGTCCAATTTTTCTGTAACTCGATATTTAAAACTCATAGTTTGTCCAACTACCCGAAGCTTCCTTGCGCCCGTCAAGTAATATCCCTTGCCCAGAGAGGACAGATGCCCCGTCCGGTCTACCTGGTGAAAGGTCCTTCTCGATGAAGCCCTCGCGCTGTTGAAGGGATACTCTTCTTAGGGCGCAGGAAGCGTCTCATCTCTCAACTGACCCTATGCCTGGCGCGCTCCACTGCAGTGACCTTATGCGCCCCCTGTGAACTCGACGCGCCACTAACTCCGTCCAGATAATGTGGGTCCACCACCATGACTTTGCAATCAACTTTAAATCTTCTTTCATGAACTTTAATAAGCCGAGATCAGATATCCAAACATGTCTACGGCCCTACACATTCTATTGCAAATTGTTACCAAGGTCCACTTGGCAGCAGAACGTGATTGAGCGGGTTTTACTCATGAGCCAATATTTGTCTGATAGTAAACATTCTTTGCAGGTATTCACCTGTGGGGAAATAGCTTTATCCATTTCCAGCAAACAATATTGTGCTCTCAATTTTTTTCTGTGGAGGTGCCACCAAGGTGACCTTCGTGGGCAAGGTCTATTGCCTTCTTTCGGTTAATTTACAACAAATATAAAACTCTATTTCAATTCAATTCAATTTCAAATCTTTATTTCGATCATAAAAGATCATAAAAGATATAAAACTATAAATGATCATTAAAATACATGTAAAACACAATAGGATTTGTCTCTCAAAACTATTTCCCTTTTCCACGCTTAATTCCAAATAAATGTGTTCCAAACCTCTCCAAGACGCGTGCTGCTCTGACCCCACTTTAATCCACATCTGTATAAGAGCATTGATTACCAATAGACAAGTCTTGTCAGCTTCCATTCATCCCTTGGAAAAAATGCCACCATTGGTTTCCTTTCAAGCGTCCATCCACCCAACAAGACCCCCTCCCACCCATCATTTGCGGAGAAGTGTGGCTCACTGGTTAGAGGAGGCAGACCTGGAAGCAGAGGTCAGCCCGGGACCAGGGTTCAATTCCCGGCTCGGCGGGGTCTTGAGTCCTAAAATGTCCACGGACTCGTTAATTCTCACTCCGGTGCCTACTCGATTCACGGGTTCACACTCTGCGACTCTGGGCAATAGCTTGCTTAATCTCCACAACAGCCCCTCGCAGCGGGGTGCCTGGCTTTCACCTTGTGGATACCCTGCTGGGGTTATCTCACAGGGGAATACCAGGACGGGTTCCCTAAGCAAGCGCTTAGAGACCGGTTGGTGATTTGCGCTATATAAATTCCTGTACATTTACATTTACATTTGCGTTGTCATCGCCACCTTCAGGGATAGCCCACCCCAGTGAGCAATCTCTCTGATATGAACTGATCCACAAATATAAATTATATCAAAATCAAATTCCTGTAATTTACCAATTCTTCAAGATGAGGCCTTTCCGTCATCATTTCCCCCACAAGCTGCACCAGAGGCTTATCATGATCAGTGACCCTCTGAAACTTATCTTCAACTTGTGACCTGCTCATACACAAGCTAATGCTTCCCTTTCAATTGTGCTATGATGCATCTTTACATCTTTAAAGGAATGTGATAAAAAATCTATAGTGCTTTCCACTACATCGACTTTCCAGCACAAACTGGGACATCGTAAGGATTTTGGGGGCCCCTGTTTAGAACAGTTTGGAATTTATAATTCAATTTCAGCTCTTTCAAGCCCTCTGTGGCAAGGTCACTGGCAGTGCACAGGCACACAAGTCCAAACTCTGAAAGTGTTTTACATTTAATATTCAGGGATAGTGGTGTGTGCTTTCAATATGGCATCACGGCAGCAGCTCACAAATATCACTGCAATTATTCTCTGTGACCCCCTCCCATTTGTCATATGTGAGGTCCTGTTTGGATCTTAAACTGGAGGGGAGTCAACTCTTTCTCAGCCCCTGGTACAACAGGACTAGCCCTCATGCTAGAGGAGAAGCCCTCTTCTCTGGACTTGACACCCCCTAATATGGGAGGCCTGGACCTCGTGCTGGAGGGGCCCCTCTCCCAGGACCCTCGGCTGTCCTCAGTGCCTGGTATGGGAGTCCTGGACCTCATACTGGAAGGGGACCCCTCTCTTCTGGGCCCAAAACTATCCTTTGCCTGTGTGTGGGAGGCCCAGACCTCGTGCTCATGGGGGGGGGGCTCTCTTCTGGAACTGCAGCTGTCCACAGGCCCTTGTGTGGAAGGCCTGGCACTCCTGCTGGTGGGAGGGGAACAGGGGGTCTCCTCTGGTCCCACAGCTGTCTTCTGCCCCTGGTGTGAGAGGATCGGGCCTCATGCTCAAGTGGAACTGTTAGAAATGGGGTCTTTAGTTGGCAGAGGTAGGTACTTTAGTCCAAATAGGGACCCTTGTTCTAGTCAGGGTAAGGAGGATACACCCTCCAGGTAACCCCTGCTCACCCCCTGGGTAGCTTGGCACGAGCAGACAGACTTATCCCAAAGACAATGTGTAAAGTACCTGTAATCAAGGCACACAGTAATACAGTGATAACGCCACAAATGGACACCACACCAGTTTAGAAAAAGAAAGTATCTTTATTAAACTCAACAAGACCAAAATGACAAATATACAAAATACAAGTATTAGGAATATGACTTTTAAAGGTTTCAAACAATTTAGTGTAGAAAACAATGGATGGGGGATTTCTCTAAAAGTACCTGTAGTTGCGAAAAAATTTACCAGGCCAAACAGCCGCAGAGATGGGAAGCATTGGAAAAACAAAGAGATGCGTCAGTTACTGGAACCACGGGGAGGCAATACGACAGTTCTGCTGCACGCCGGAGAAGTGATGCGTCAAATGCAGTCTGTAGGAGGAAGTGATGCGTCGATTCCGAGATGGTTCTGGTCCGCGGGTGATGAGTCGGGAAAACTTGCAGCACACGTACGATGCGTGAAAATCTGGCATGCGTTGGCGATCGATGCGTCGGTGTCGAGCGGTGCTGCGTCTGTCTCTTCAGTTGCGATCCCTCAATGCATCAGTTCTTGCAGCGGTGACACGTGGCAATTCTTCTCGCACTTCAGGCTGCATCGCGAAAACTTCAGCAAGAAGCGTGTTGCATCGATTTTCTTGCAGTTGTGTTGCTTTTCCAGCTCCCAACAGCAGGAATAACCTCCATAGGCCCAACACAGTCACAGGCACCTCTTTGCACGTCAGAAGTCCCAGTAAGGAAGTTCATGGGATCTGGGGGTGAAGTATTTGTGTCCCTGAGACTTAACAGGAGGCAAGCTCTACTCAAGCCCTCGGAGACTTTCCTCAAGCAGGGGACACAGCACACAGCAAATTCCTTTTTTTTTTTTGGAGACTTCAAAACCATTATTAGCATTAACGTATAACACAGCTGGACTCCTACAACCAACTAGTGGCCGGCAGCTCCTCAGTTTCACCAGCATTCAACTTATGGACCAGGCATATCCTTAGTAAAGATTAACACAGCAAGCCGCCTACAACCGCTATGGTCCGGCCGCGTCACAAGTAACTGTCAGTGATGCAAATACAAGCCATGAAGCGCTGTTCCGTGCAAATCCATGTCCACATAAAACAGAGGAATACCAACCACATATGAGTGCATTCCCGTTAAAGAATACCTTGACTCAATATACATGTTGGAGCTGGCGCGGTGCCATCGATATAGACTCTTTTTCTTGTTTTTGGGTTCCGAATCATCAGTTTACATGAATCAAGCGACAGATTTGTAGCATATTCATGTCAAATTTCCAGGTAGCTAATTGAGTAGCAAGCAGTGAACTGTAACAGAAACACAAACAAAGGACAAGACATTTCTATTTCAAGTAGTGCATCACAATCATTAACGACTCATCAGCCTATCACCACATCGTAAATCGTGCATCTGGATTCGACACCACAATAGCACACCATTAAATGAGCATGACTCCTTACTCTCACCCCGTTATAATTTATGATTCACACTCAGAGTGGCCTTCACTGCAGGCCAGCAAGTATTCTCGTAAAGGGGCCCAAATGTCTCTGGGTTTTGATGCAGTGGGTAGCTCTTTTGCATATGTCTCCAGTTGGTCCCTGCAGTGTACCATATCCTTCAACCATTCCTCGACTTTAGGGCGTTTTCTGCTGTCCCACGTGAACAGAGTTCGTCTTTTCGCTAACAGCAAGGCCACCTGTACTAGTCTACCCGTGACAACTTTCAGCTGTGGAGCATGTCCCAGCAGACACAGTGCCGGAGTATTTTGCAGCACAGTCCCCGTCATCTTTACAACACTAGACAAAACATCGTCCCAAAATGCATGCACATGACCGCATTCCCAAGCTAAATACAGAAAGCCAGCAGGGTCCAAACCACATCTTTTGCACTTCCCCTCCTCGCGTAAACCTATTCTCCACAGTTTGTGAGAGGTGTGGTATGTCTGGTGCAGAAACTTTAGATGTATAATCCTTAAATTACTGTTTGGGGTCAGTCGCCCAGTGACCGAGCATATTTGCTCCCAGTCTGCCTCCGTCAAAGGAGGATCTAGTTCAGTGTTCCATCGCACTAGGCTAGTATCTACTGTGAGTGTTACGTCAGCTTGAACTGCTTTGTACAAATTAGTGACCATTTTCTTCTTTGTAGGGGCCGTGATTACCAATTGGAGTGGCAGTGACATTTCAGGTTCTGCCGGGAAATCAGTATAGTGAGCTTTTACCGCCCGTCTCAGCCTGTAACAGGTAAAAATAAACAACAGCGTCAGGTTCGTTCTATAGGATAATTCCTCCCCAGATATATACGTTCCCTCTACATATAGGTCACCCATAGTTACAATCCCGACCTTGCTAAGTGCCTCTATCGATCCCTTGTCTTGTGCAACCGATAGAGCAGCATGTCCCTCGATGGGTAGTGTAGGGGCGTAAAGGGGGAGTTTGTGGGTCTTCCGCCCAATCGCCTGCCATGCCGCCGTGGTGACGTCAATTGTGTCAATCTCTGTTCTCGGTGTGTGTCTGTGGGAATGTGTGATAATGCCCTTCAATGGTATAGGAGCAGCGTCGCCCTGTTCTACCGCCACGTTTGGCGTGAATGCATGATGTTTAAACCAGTAGTAAGTGTACTGAGCTTGACAACACAGATAATACATATAAATATCAGGCACTTTAAATCCACCTCTGTCGTATGGGAGTGATAGTGTGCGCCAGCTGATTCTCGGTTGTTTTGTGCCCCACACAAGCCGTAATAATTGCGTTTGGACTGTTTTAAAGAAATGAACTGTCAGGGGAACAGGGACGTTGCAGAACAAATGTAAGAACTTAGGCAATATTACCATTTTTATAATGGCTATCCGGTCCGCTAGCGATAATGGCAAGCCTAGCCATTTATCGACTTGAGTGACCAAGGAGGCATAGGCCGCACCATGGTTTTCAGTAATGACCATTGCCGGATCTCTGTGTAGCCCCACTCCCAAGTATTTCAACGGTTCGTCAGACCATACAAGCGGGTATTCCACTATTGGAGACTTGGTGACAGCGATTAATGGAATTATCACTGATGTTTTCCAATTAATATGGAGACCAGAGTGCAGCCTAAACTTTACATATTCTTGAAGAAGGGCAGACAGATACGTGGACGGTTCACGGACATACAAGACTAAGTCGTCCGCATAAAGTGAAATCCCCACCAGTCTGTTATCAAAATTGAGCGCCGCAGCTCTGTGTAGCTGACGGATTTTGCACGCCAGAGATTCCAGCACAATGGCGAATAACAACGGGGACAATGGGCATCCCTGTCATGTTCCTCGTTCTATTCGCAGTGGTTCAGAAGTGACACCGCCAATCCGAACTCTAGCGGTAGGCTCCGTGTATAGTAATGGAACGCAGTTTACAAAAAGGGGGGGAAAGCCCATCCTATATAGTATCTGTACCATGTAACTCCATTCTATGGAATCAAATGCCTTTGCGGCGTCCAATAACACCACAACGGCTGGTAGGTCCGGATTTAAGACATGTAACATGGCAAAGATAGTTCGTAGGTTTAGAGACGTAGATCGGTCTGGGATAAACCCCGATTGGTCTGGCAGGACCAGGAGGGGAATTAACGGCTGTAGCTTCATGGCCAAGATCTTTGCTAATATTTTGGCATCTAGGTTGATAAGGGACAGGGGGTGGTAAGATTCACATTCGTCCGGGGGTTTGTCTTTCTTTAGTAGTGTGATAATCATTGCCTGTCGCAGTGACGGTGGAAGTGTGCCTGCCTCATAAGCCTCTGCATACATCGCCAGTATGTGAGGTGCAAGTATCGTAGCGTATGCTTTGTAAAATTCTGCAGTCAGCCCATCCCATTTGGGAGTGATTTGATAGCCGTCACTACATCCTCTATATCTATCGACAAGCTAAGTTATTTCCTATGCACATCAGATAGCCATGCACATGCAATGTCATCCAAGTACTCATTCAAATCCTTCCTGTCGGTCCCCCCACTAGAAGTGTACAGTAGGCTATGAAAAGTACGGAATTGCTCTACGATTGCCTTTGGGGAGTGGTGTGCCCCTCCATTGCTGTCCACTATACGGTCAATGGGAGGTTGCATAGTCCTACACGTTAGTTTAGCCGCCAGTGATCTGCTCGGTCTCCCTCCCTCTCCATATCGCCTAGCTACGTGTCTTTTGATATGTACTTGACCTCTGAGTCTGCTAGCTCAGTATATTCATCGACGAGCTCATGTATGCGGGCTAGTGTCTCTGTACCACGTTCAGTGTCATACTGAGTCTCAAGCTCCCTCAGCTTGCCTTCCAACATATGTAGCCTATTTCGTATGTCTTTTAAGATGCCCGCTGACGTGCTAATGTAAGTTCCCCTGATCATGGCCTTGAAGGCCTCCCAGAGTATCCCCTGGCTATCCACTGACCCAACATTCTCCTCAAAGTATCGCTCTATGGCAACCCTGATCATGTTCGCATATGTGGGATCTAGAAGTGCCTCTGCTCTAAATCTCCATGTGAATGGCGGTTTCTGTTTTTGAGGGATAGTCATTGTAAGCAATATCGGGTTGTGATCTGAGAGCGTTCTGGGCAGTGTCTTGACATCTGTCACCCAAGCGTTGACCTTGTCACTAACCAGCCAGTAGTCCAATCTAGACCATCCGTTCGTCGCCGGCATGATGTGTGTGCCCACTAGTGTCTCTGAGTGTCTGTGTCGCCAGGCATCAACCAGCCCAAATTCTAGCATGCCAGTTTTTACGCACGCAGCTACTTTGACCATCCTAGCCCCTTGTGGGTTTGATTTATCCATCTTAGGATCTAGGTGAGTGTTTAGATTCCCTCCCCATAGTATAGCTGTGTCCGGCCATGTGCGTAATGTTCTATATAAGTTCCCATACGCCGTTGTATCGTCCACTACTGGGCCATAGAAACCTATAATCGTCACCGTTGCATGTCCCAGTTTCCCCAGTACCATCGCCCATCTACCTTCCTCATCTGTAGCAAAGTCTAGCATCTTGAAGTTGGCCCCCTTCTTTATTAATATTAGGACACCCCTTGCATATGAGGAGTAGGAGGAAGCAAGTCTATACGTCGCCCATTTTCTAGCTACTTTGTCCTCTGTTACCTTAGTGAGGTGAGTCTCTTGTAATAGTGCTAGTGTGACATTGTGTCGATCCAAATGCGCTAATACCTGTTGTATCTTCTGTGGTGTGTTAAGCCCACATACATTTCACGATATAGCCTTATATGTGGTTCCCGTCATGGTGGTATCAGTGGCAAGGCAATGTGTCTAGCATTTGAGTCTGTATGTGAGCGCAACTCTTCACAATGTGTCTGGGTTGTATTGTAACTAGAAACAATTGCCCTTGATCTGAAATAGCAAAAAGAACCCCCCCTCCCACTTCAGCACACCCCAATCGCTAAAGACATGTCCCCCATTTAACTCCTTAAAAAACAACGTAGTTACCCATAAATCAGGTTGGGGTTCACCCATTGGGGGTCATGGCGGCTTCCACCACTCCCAGGTATCCAGAGGGAGGGGAGCCATCGATTCCATCGTGTTTCCCCGAAACTCTCCCATGCCGGCAGGTGAGTATCCACCCTTAAGTTAGTTTGCCTGCCATAACACTTACTTCGGGTCACACGCCATCTCAAACTGGGCATAGGTGTGAGCATTGTAATGTCTTCGCAAGCAATCAACATACCCTCCTTACTGTTCATTCATCAATGTCCGATGTTGGAGAGGCAGAGGACTGTTGTTTCTGGCGCCGCAGTGATTTTGCATGGTCCATAGCCTGCTTGGGCGTCGTGAAGATTGTACCTTTCTTGAATGTTCCAATGCGCAATCTCACCGGATATAACATTACATACGGTATTTGCTCTTACTGCCTGGACAGTTGGCGTAAAATCCGGATAAAACGATAACGTGTTCCCTTGGTGGTCAATGGAGCCTTTTTGTCGAGAGATGCGCAGGACTGTATCCCTGTCTCGATAATTTAGCAGCCTGGCGATTATGAGCCTCGGAGGCGTACCCGGTGGAGGACGCGCCGCCAGTGATCTGTGTGCGCGCTCAACAGCGAATAATGGGGACATGTCATCCTTGACGCCTATTTCCAGTAGCAAAGCCTCAACGTAGTCCTCCAGCTTCCCTACGTTTGTGGATTCTGGCAGCCCTATTATGCGAATGTTGTTCCTGCGGGATCTCGCTTCACTATCCTCGCTCCTAGTCTGTATTAAGCATGGGCGAATTTTGCGAATCTCGCGTTCGTGAATTTTGCGGATTTGCGATCTCGCAGTCCGCAAAATCCGCGAATTCTCGCGAATTTGCGGATTTTTTTTTTGTGTTCGCACCGGTTTCTGCCAGTTCGCGAGGGTTTTGTACAATTTCGCAAACGCGAACTTACCTGTCGGGTCGCAAGTTTTGCGAACTTGTTGTTTCTACGTGTCCAGCCTGTTTGGGACACTCTTCTTCATCACTGCCACTCTCTGTCACCACTGCCACTCTCTGACTACTCATGCCACCCTCTGGCCCACCCATGCCACCCTCTGTTTCATCACAGCACCCTCTGGTTGTCCAGTGTACATTATTGTGGCAAAGCAAAGCACACCTTCCATGCCTCAAGTGACCTGAATTAATTTGTGGCTGATTAATGTGTCACAGAATATTTTTTTAGCTGGCACCTGCTTCCTTAGTGCTTCCTGATTAGTGATCTTTTGCACTTGCTAAGTGCTTTCATTGTTGCAAAATTAGTTACAACACCTGCTCTGCCCCAACTGACAATAATGAATTAGGGGTTGATTAATGTATTTGAACTTCCAGCCTGGCTCCTGCTTGTCTGCCTTAGCTGTAATTCAGGACCTTTGTGTAACTATTCTGAGGGTCAGAGCAGGGTCACATAATAGTTGCAAGTAGGCAACTGAACTCTGGAGGGGCCTCTCAGGAAGCACTACAGGAAATGGCTACTAATGATGAGCTTGAACTTTTGAACCTGGTAAGTAGTTTCAGTTTTGCTAAGATCGTATTTCTGCAATTTAGCGCTTATTCGCGGGGCGCGAAGTTGAACTGGGAAGCCGCGAACTCACGCGAACAGTGCGAGGAAGCCATAAAATCCTCTGCTCGCAGATTTGCGGATTTTGCGGGGAATTCGCGAATCTCGCGGATTGCGAATTTACCGAAAATCCGCAAAATCCGCGAGCGTAGCGGATTTTCCGCCCATGCTTAGTCTGTATGACCTCCAATAGCTTGGCGAATTCTCCCGTTTTGTCCGGAATTTGTCGTAGGCCATCCTCCGTATCCGATATCCACTGTTCAGCCTCATTTAATCGGACTGTGTGTTTATCGAGTTTCGATAAGAACTGGTCCATCCATCCAGTTAAGACTTCGATTTTACCATCTATTGACTGTAAACTATTTTGTATAGCAACTAGAGTTTTTTCAAGGGCGGAGTTTGGCGTCACGGCAGCATCGTGCTATGTGTCCGACGTCGAAGTTTGTCCTGGGCGTCCCCCCTTCCTCAGCTTAAACGTGAGTCTGGGCTGAGTTTTGTCCGGTTTCCCCATGTGAGCCAGTCTGTGGGAGGGCCGCAGTAATGAAATAGGTGCCCACTCCTGATGTATTGCCAAGGGTCACTTACTGCCACTCCCCGCCAGCTGCCTCCAGGATGCGCCAAGGCCTTCAATAGTGTAATGCGCTTACTAAGCAGTTCTGTCACCTCGTAGTAATCAGCCGGAAGCTATCAGTCAGCGCCCCAAGAACGCCAAACAGCGTGTCTACCTGTCTCTTCGAACACCGCATTTGCTGCTGTCTGGATGTCTCGGCCACGCAGGGTACGCAGTGCACAGTGCATGGAGCGCCCACTTTTTTCCCAGTCCGATCTGCTACTAGTGGCTAATATGGGGAGCCCGAGCAGTGCTCTGTCGCGTGTCGATACTCTGCCAGCCTCTGCACTGCGTCCCGCTGTATCAGCAGCTGCGTGGCTCAGCGCCTGGCGCTAGCTGATCTCCCTAAGTGCAGCTCTCTCGGCACACCCTGCTAGCACTCGTGTGTATCTCGTCCTGTGCCGCACATGCCGCTGTGAGGATGTCCGATGTCAGTCCGGTAGCAGGTTTTCCAATTGCCCCCTATTGATTGTGTATGTGTTCACTTCGCACCAGGAGGGGGAGGGTGGGAGGGGGGTGACGGCCGCCAGACTCTCTGCCACAGGTCCGTGGGAGGCGACAGGTAAGTGTCTCTGTAGCGCGCCTGCTTTATGCATGTACCTCCGTCTGTGTGGAGCTCCACCCCCAGTTGCGGCCTATGATTGTCCTCTGCGCCGGGACCTCGCGTGATGTTGTACCTGGTTACCTCTTCAGGTGCCGCTGATCTCCGCCTCCGTTGTTTCGCCGCCCGGCGTCGCCCTTTCCAGCTGCAGTCGCACAAGCGAGACGAGCGCCGGGAGAAGGGTAAGAGCGTTGCTGTTCGTCGTCCTCTCACCAGCAAGCGCTGTTTCACACGGCGGCCTCTGCTCCGGTCATTTCCTCCGCATTTTTGACCGCCGCCATTTTCAGCAGGTCCCGGACAGTCCCGGTGTGGATCAGCAAACTCCGTTTCCACGTCCATTTAAGACGCTGCACAGTGCTCCGGCGGCTGAATGGATTCAGTAATTCACTCCGAGAAATTATTCCGACATTTAGAGAGATTAGGGCAAGGATACTAGCTGATTTTGTTCGATGGCTGTCGGAGCAGCACTACAGTGTGGCCATGTTCGCCGAGCTCCAAGCCACGCTCCCCTCCTTCTCCTTTCCTTGGCATAATCAGCTTCTTCAGGTTAACCCCAGAAAGCACACAGCAAAGTGGAAGTACTTCTCCTTCAGTTTCTCCAGCTCTTCTCCTTGGGAAAGGTTCCTCTTGAATCCAAGAAGTGATCTAAAATTCAGAGGTTTTAGGTCTAATACTTATAACCCAAAATGCCTTTGTTCTCTTTGTTCAAGAGTCTCTGAGCTCAGTCCAAACCAGTTCTGTCCTCACTGGTGCAGCATGGACACCAGGGGTGGAGAAAGCAGTGTGCAAGGGAGACAGGCCCTAATCAGGTGCCAGGAAATCTCCTCCCTCTACTCTAAATCCAGCCAGGGACTATTCAGCCCAGCTCTGAGTCATCCAGGAAGGGCCATGCACACCTCAACCCCCCCAGGGTCTACTGTGAATGCACATCCCCAGCCCCTGTCACTCAAAAACCAGACAGTCAATACACAAAAAGGCAGATGCACACAGAAAGGTTAAACAAGAAAATGCCTACTTTCTAATAGTTATCAAATACAAGAAAGGGACCTGACTCCTTCACAGCTTCTGCTCTTTTGCTTTAGAGCACCAATCAAACAATTACCTTTTTCAGTTCGAATAGGTTATTTATTTAACCATTCCTTTCCAAATTATTTTTGTTTATTTTAAAGAAATTTCAAATGCAAAAAAAAAGAAAACACTAATTTTAAAATGGCATCTACAGATAATACATTTAGACAATTCACGAAGGACATTCATGGACCAACAGTGAAGTGCGGCATCGTTATGGGCAATAATTCAAAAGCAACATTTTATATACACCAAATCGTTTAGCAAAAAGGCAAATTTTGGAACTATTTAATGTTTCAAACGAAAGAAATGCCTAACACAGAGAATGAATGTGTGTGTGCAAGCTGGGGATAATATTTCAGTCCATCTCCCTCATGCAATGACGTTTATTAATTCGCAGTTCCTCCGTGTTTAAAAATGTGAACGCGTTTCAACGCCCAGGCATGAGGTGCTGGGACTCTCATCAGGGCTTCATCTTAATGGGTGTCAAGGTGTTCTAGAAAATCAATGATGTAAAAACGGGTGTAAGAACAATTAAAAACTCTCCTATTCTCCAAAGAAGTTAAGCACTGTGGGCGGCGAAAATACCTGATAGAATTTTAGTTTTCTCTAAGGTCCACAACAGCCATTTCCCACGACAATGCAGTCAATTGGTCACTGGACTCCTGTTTCAAATTGACCAAAAAGTCATCCAACTTCTCTTCAATTATTTCCTGGTTATCCACAGTGCACTGTTTTTTTCTTACAAGCTCCAAATTGTATTATTTCCCAGTCAGATGGATTTTTGGGCAGTAACACTGCTGGGATGAAACTTTGCACGTTAAGACTGACTGATCACTTTCCGGTTAAGGAGTTACCACAAATTCCTTCACAAGGTGAAAGTGGGCAACCGAGATTCATATATAGTCCAGAGTGGCCATTTTAGAGGAGGATACATGGGTATATGCAGCGGGCAAGTCCGAGTTGAGTCTTCCATTTAAGATACGGAGACCTAGTTGGTTTAAGTACGCTGCCATCTTTGTCCCTTGACCTTCCTTCCCTTGGTACTGAGACCTTATCTCCGGGATGGCCTACATTTGAGCATCCAATGAGGATTAAAGGGAGAGATGCCAGCCTGGCACCATTAGGTTTGCGTTAACATCTCCCATTAGTAGTCACATATCGTTTGGGTAATAGGAGGAGAGGCCTCTCATGGCAGGGAGCATTTTGCTCGATGTTGCCTCTCGCTTGATTTTGGAGGGATGTAGGTAGATGCAGCCAAGAATCGTAGTTTGTTGTTTCAATGTGTTCTTTTCCAAACACTGTGACTGGATTTTAATAAAGATATAGGGCATCATTAGGATGGCGGGCGGACCTGATGGTAAAAGGGACCACCCGCTATGTGTGCGGGAATCCCGTGGTGGAGATTAGGATGTGCCCGCCACAATGGCGGGTGCATCCTGCATTTTTAACATTGCGGTGGGTGGTGCTCTCAGCAGCACCGGCCGCAATGCCAAAAATGCATGTTGTGCATATGCATGCACAACGTGGCAGGCACCGCGCAGTGCCTGCCATGTTGTGCATGGACATGCATGGGGGTACCATAGGTACAGAGCGCCCCCCCAACATCCTGGGGGCCCGCAATGGGCCACCAACCTCAAAAACCACATGCCTTTCTGTGGCAGCAACACCACCACGGAAAGGCTGCGCCCGCCTGCATCCTGATATGGATGGCGATGTCTAGCAGACACCGCCACCATATTAAACCCTTTTCCGCCCGGTCGACCTGTCAACCGGGCGGAAAAGCGGTGGACGGTCTTCCCGTCCGCCACGGTACCCCCTGCCATACTAATATGGTGGGGGAAATGGGTGGCGGGCGGGCTAGGATGTATGGCGGATCCGCCCTACATCCTAATGGGCCCCATAGGCTCCTTGCCCTTTGCAAAGTAGGGAAACGTTTGCGACCAGGTTGTTCTTCACATCAATCAACACTCCCCCTGATGCGTGGCCTCCTACTTCAGATGCTCTTGCGTGGGATTCATAGACGGTGAAGTCCTCCCAGGCAGTTTTTTCCAAGGACCAAGTTTCTTGCAAGGCAATGATGTTGTGATTCTTCAAGAAAAAGGAAGTTGATCTTTCTGTTTTTTCCTTTGTTAGGCCGCGGATATTCCAGGAGCAGATTCTAAGATGATGAGCGACACCCTGGTTGGTTTCTGTTCGATCGAGATGTTCTGTGCTTCACCCTAAGGCCTGGGAGAGCCAGGGCCAATCTTGGAAATTCTGCTGTTTGAAAGCACATTTATGAGGGCCTCCTACTTGCAGCGGATTTTCTTTCCAGGAAGTTGTTTGGGTTCCTGCTAAGGAGGCACACAGAACTGAGATAGGTTGCTGGGTAATTGTGTTGTTATTAGATACATGTTTGTTGTTGCTGGCCATTGAATGGTTGGCTGCTCTGTCCTCTAAGAAAGCCGTATACTTGGCCTTGGACACACGACTGACCTGAATGCCCCGGTCACTCAGTCGATTTTTGTTATTCATTAGTACAGAGGCCATGTCTTTATTGTGAAAGGTTACTACCGTGGCCTCTTTTGTCAGGCCCTGTTCTGGGGCGAGAAATACCACACCTACCATAGGGGGACTTACATGAAGGAAAAGGGAAGGTTAGGACCTGGCAAGTGAGTGCACTTGCCAATTCGACATGACAGTTAACAAGTGGGCACAGACACTGCAGTGGCAGTTCTAAGTTACCTTTTCAGAGCTCCTCGTGTGGGTGGCACAATCAGTGCTGCAGGCCCACAAGTAGCATTTGATTTAGAGGCCCTGACACACTCAGTGCACTTTACTAGGGACTTAATAGTCAATCAAATATACCAATCAGGGAAAACCAATTGTAACAACAATTAACACAGTGAACACTTGCACTTTGACACTGATCAACAGTGGCAAAGTGCCCGAAGAATCTCAGCAAGCAAAAACAAAATCCAGCACAGCATCAAAAATGCAGGATGTAGAGGCAAAAGGTCAGGGGAGTCTAACAGGAACCCTCTCTTCTGGACCTACAGATTTCCATAGACCCTGGTGTGGGAGCCCTGAACCTCATGCTGGAGGGCAATACCTCTCTTCTGGACCAAGAGCTGTCCTCTGCCCCTGGTGTAGGGGGCCTGGCCTCATGCTGGAGGGGGGCCCCTCTCTTCTGGACCCACAGCTGTCCACAGCCCCTTGTGTGGAAGGCCTAGACTTCATGATCAATCAATCAATCAATCAATCAATCAAGACATTTGTAGAGCGCGCAACTCACCCATGAGGGTCTCAAGGTGCTTAGGGGGGGGAGTGCTTCTACTGCTCGAACAGCCAGGTCTTGAGGAGTGTCCTGAAGATCAGCAGGTCCTGGTTGTGTCGTAGGCGGATGGGGAGGGTGTTCCAGGTCTTGGCGGCGAGTTGAGAGAATGATCTTCCACCGGCGGTCACTCGACGGATGCGGTATGACGGTGGTGAGGGCGAGGTCAGCGGAGCGAAGCTGGCGGTTCGGGTGTAGCAGGTGAGTCGTTCTTTGGAGTACGCTGGTCTGGTGTTCTGGAGTGCTTTGTGTGCGTGGGTGAGGAGCTTGAAGGTGATCCTCTTGTTGATGGGGAGCCAGTGCAGGTCTCTCAGGTAGGCTGTGATGTGGATGTGGCGGGGGATGTCGAGGATGAGGCATTCAGAGGCGTTCTGTATGCTTTGTAGTCATTTCTGGAGTTTGGCTGATGTTCCCGCGTAGAGGGCGTTGCCGTAGTCCAGCCTGTTGCTGATGAGGGCCTGGGTAACTGTCCTTCTGGTAGCGGTGGGGATCCATCTTTAGATCTTGCAGAGCATGCGGAGAGTGTTGAAGCAGGGGGAGGAGATGGCGTTCGCTTGCTGGGTCATTGACAATGCGGAGTCCAGGATGACTCCCAGGTTGCGTGCGTGGTTAGTGGGCGTCGGTGCAGCTCCCAGTGCGGCGGGTTACCATGAGTCGTACCAGGAGGAGGGGGTGGATCCGATGATGAGGACCTCTGTCTTGTCCGAGTTCAGTTTCAGGCGGCTGATAAACATCCATTCAGCGATGGCCTTGATTCCTTTGTGGAGGTTGGATTTGGCGATGGTGGGGGCCTTGGTGAGGGAGAGGATAAACTGGGTGTCGTTGGCGTATGAGATGATATTGATGTTGCGCTATCTGGCGATGTTGGCGAGCGGTGCCATGTAGATATTAAAGAGTATCGGGCTGAGGGACGCTCCTTGGATAACACCGCAGTTGATCTGGTGTCTTTAGAGTGGAAAGGGGGGAGGCAGACACTCTGGGTTCTGCCGGTGAGGAAGGAGGTGGTCCAGTCCAGTGCTCTGTCACGGATCCCTGAGTTGTGGAGGCGTGTTCGGGGGGTGTAGTGGCAGACAGTGTCGAAGGCGGCCGAGAGATCCAGCAGGATGAGGGCGCGTTTTTTTCCGTTGTCCATCATGGCGCCGATGTCGTCGGTTGCAGTGATGAGGGCTGTTTCGGTGCTGTGGTTGCTGCAGAATCCATATTGGGATGGGTCCTGGATGTAGTTCTTTTTGAGGAAGGAGGTCAGTTGCTTGTTGATGATCTTCTCGATGACTGTCACCGGGAACTGGGGAGGGAGATGGTCCGGAAGTTCTTGAGGTCCTTGGGGTCAGCTTTGGGTTTCTTGAGTAGGGCGTTGATCTCGGCGTGCTTCCAGCTCTCCGGGAATGTGGCGGTCTCGAAGGAGCTGTTCATGATCTTGCAGAGATGGGGTGCGATGGTGGAGCTGGCTTTGTTGAAGATGTGGTTCGGGCAGGGGTCAGATGGTGAACTGGAGAGGATGGTGTTCATGATTTTGATGGTGTCTCCGTCGCTGACGTCGGTCCAGGATATCAGGAGGTCGATGTCGATGAGGTTGGAGGGGCGGTGAGTCTAAGGTGTCTATGTCAGTCGAGGGGACTGGTTGCTGAAGCTATTGTGGATGTCTGCAATCTTGAGGTGGAAGATGGTGGCTAGGGAGTAGCAGAGATCTTGTGATGGCACGATGTCGTTGGAGTTGGAGCTGGGGTTGGAGAGTTCCTTCACGATGCTGAAGAGCTCTTTGCTGTTGTGTGCGTTGTTGTCAATGCGCTCTTTGAAGGAGGTCCTTTTGGCGGTTTGGATGTGTTGGTGGTGTCTGCGGATGACGCTCTTGTAGGCTGTGTAGCTGTCTGGTGTTTGTTTGTCGTGTCACTTCTTCTCGAGCCTACCACAGGCCTGCTTGGATGCCTGGAGGTCGGCGATGAACCAGATGACTTTTCTGTCTATGCTTCTATTCAAGGGTTTCTTGATTGGGGTGAGAGTGTTGGCGCAGTCGTCGATCCATTGCCTGAGGTCGAAGGCGGCGAAGTTGGTGTCGGTAGTGTTCGTTGGTGGGTTTAGGGCGAGGGTGGTGACTAGCTGGTCTTCTGTGACTTTTCTCCAGCTGCAGTGGGTGGTCCGTTGAGTGCGGTGGTGTGTGGTACGTTTCTCGAAGGTGAAGTGGATGCAGCAGAGGTCGGTCCAGTGGAGTTCGGTGGTGTGGCTGAAGGTGACGTGATTGCTGGCTGAGAAGATCGGGTCGAGCGTGTGTCCAGCGGAGAGGGTGGGAGTTGTGACGAGCTGCTTGAGTCCAAGGTTGGCAAGGTTGTCGAGCAGGGTGGAGTAGTTGCTGTTGTTGGTGTTCTCGAGGTGGAAGTTCAGGTCTCCGAGGAGGATGTAGTCAGTGGACGCAAGGGTGTGCTTGCTGACAAAGTTGGCGATGGAGTCGCTGAACTGCGGCTGGGGCCGGGTGGTCTGTAGATGAGGGTTCCTCTGAGGGTGGTGTTGGGGTTGGTGTGGATCTGGAAGTGCAGGTGTTCGGCGGTACTGAGGGTATTGTCGGTGCTGGGCGAGATTCTGAGGGTAGTTCTGTGGACGATGGTGATTCCTCCTCCTGTGCCGTTGGCGCGGTCCCTGTGGGTGATCTTGTAGCCGTCCGGGATAGCTATGGCGATGTCGATTGCCGAGGAGGGTTCATCCAGGTCTCCATCAGGAATGCGACAGCTGGGAAGGTGGAGTCGAGGGGAGCCCTCGCTTCTGGACCCAGGGCTGTCCACAGCCCCTGGTGTTTGGGAGACCCAGACTTCATGTTGGTGGGGGCCCCTCTCTTCTGGGGCCCCCAGCTGTCCGCAGCCCCTGGTGTGGGAGGCATGGACCTCATGCTAGAGGGGACCCCTCTCTTCTGGACCCCCAGCTGTCCACAGCCCCTGGTGTGTGGGAGGCCTGGATGTCATGATGGAGGGGGGTCCTCTTCTGAGCCCCCCGCTGTCCACAACCCCCCTTGCCACTCTGCTGACGCTATAATTAACCGCGAGCACTGGTGACACGGTTCAGGATGGGGCTGCGTGCCTCTGGTCCGGAGCGGGTCTAATCCCAGCTGGTGATGGACAGGTTCACAGGGGGGCGTGGGGGTGGGACAAGCTCACTGAAGAGCCCCCCTGCCACCACCCCCTCCCGCACACAAATCCAATAAAAGTGATTCCCAATGAGCGTGACACGAGCGAGCTGGGAGGCCCGGGCCGAGCTGGGATGTGGGGAATGTTTACGAGGCAAACAGTTCTGGTAATATGTGCGGTTCAGTGACTTTAAAGAGCTGCGCGCGGGCATCTGCAGGCCAGTTGGGGCTGGCGGCTGGGGTGGCACCATTCATGCAGTGATGCGGAGGGCTCCGTCGGACGTGGCTCAAAGATAAACCATTCACGTGCAGCTATCACTGCTGTGACACTGACTCTCGGGGCCACTGGAGTTATGTGGCATCTGAGCGACACATTATGAGGCGAACTAATGGGCATATTATCAACAACTAGCGATATTTATCGCTAAATGGGCTTAGCGATAATTTTTTTAGCGCCGCGGATCACCAGATTTTATCGCAGAGATAACGTGCTATTAGCAACGTTTATCTCTAAAGCGATAAAATATCCGGTATCAGGCGATAGCGGCAAAATGCGTGAATATCGCTGGGAATCCAGCGATATTCAGGCATTAACGCCAATAGGGTCTTAGCCTGAATATCCACCTCCCATTGGATATACAGGCTAAGAAGTGGTCTGAGCAGGCATTAGGTCTTTGAGATATTCGCTCTTAGTGCGATAATTTCCATCTCTACGCCTGCGTTGATAATAGGGGATAGCGATATTAGCAACTGCTTTCAGTCGCTAACAGGTTGGGTACGCCCACTTTGCATGTCATTAGCGAAAAATATCGCTGACATGCAAAGCTGGCCCCAAACCTGTAGCTATCGCCTACAAGCTGTCGCTAAACTGCTGTTAGCGACAGCTTGCTATTAGGGCGATAAAATTATCGCCGCTTTTTGGCTGAAAACAACCGCAAAAGGGATGATAATCTCATATCACCCGCCTTGATAATATGCCCCTAAATTAGGCTAAAGGAAAAGCAAATTATGCAGCAGCAAAAGACAGACTGTGTGGCATTTTATACAACAAAAGGCAAACTTTGCAGCCCACCCGGGGCAGGCTTATCTGGGGGCACGTTACAGGCTGGAAAAAAAGCTATGCAAATAAACTGATTTCATAAAGAAAACACTACATACACCCATCGGATTCTATTTAAAATGCCCTTTGCCTTCCTTCAAAACAGGGGAGCTCCGACATCAAGACATCCATCTGCACACCAAAATGTAAATGGGCCTGTGCAACACGTATGCACTGCTGCACACAGCAAAGCACATGTAATGCGCAGAGTTTTAATAATACGTGCTACTTTTGTATCCAGCCCAACTAAGTTCGGTTTTGGGAGGGCCCTTCGGTGTCAGCCTTGGCCTGTATCTGCACTGGATGAAAAAGAACAGCATTTGACGGTATATATTCATTGAGCACACATCTCTGCAGTGGGTTGAACATGACACACTTTAAAGAGAAAGGACAAATGTTTCAGAAACACATCAAACCCTCCTGTCACGGCACCTGCTCTGAGCACAGTGCCTGTGATATAACCTAGAATTTGTAAGAACAGTGAAATAAAACATTTACAAGACAATGCATTCTTTGATTGAGTTACACTTAAACATGTTTAAAGGTGTCTATCTGTTGCTGCAGAGAAAAGCTGTTTAGCAGTCCATCAAATGAAGCTAAAGGAAGAGGTGTGGCGTAGCGGTCAGTGCGGCTGACTCCGGAACATGTGGCTCACGGTTCGATCGCCGGCGGCAGCTCAGCACCGCACCATGTGACTCTGGGCAATAGCTCGCTTAATCTCCCCGATGGCCCCCAGCGCCTGGAGACACTTATGGGCAGTGCTTAATTTGTAAAATATTAAGTGCCAGGGCTCAGGCCAGGAGGCCACAGCAGCTTGCACCACCCGTCACCCCTGTCATCGCTGCCAAAATAACTATTAACCATCTCTCTTGCATGTAAATGCGACAGTTTAAATTATTCCAACTCCCCAAAGTTAAAGGAATGGTGTTAGTCATTTTTAATGTATATTGTTTTCCTAAGCAACTGTTATACAGCTCATTTCTAAATTACATGAGTAGCGCCGCCTTGTGGCAGACTGCCCTAAGTGTGGTGTTGACAATTAGGTGCCGGTGCCCAGCACCGGAAACCAATTAAGTGCCGGTGCTCAGGACCGGAAAGCTCCGGCTCAAATTAAGCACTGCTTATGGATGATTAGTTTGTGCTTTACAAATACCGGGTTATTATTAAATAGGCATGTTAACACCATCAACACTCAGCACTCATCTCTTTAATCCTTGAGAACAATAATTAGCGACTGGAAGGTGGCAGCGAGTGTTGCTGTCTGCGTTATGTTTGTTGCAACAGTAACTTTTCATCTGGGTGAACTTCAAATATGTATTTGTCAATAACTGTAAACTATACAATAGTCTGTGGCTCGCGTGGCACATGCAGCCACAGTGATGTAAACAATACGGAAGGTGGCAAATCGTGTAGCTCTGCGGCCTTGACTTTGCTCGTCTTGATGGATATTCATGTTCATACCGTTCCAAATGGTGTCATTGGTGACGTGAGTTCCTGCTCATCCAATGAACAAATATGTAGGCCTAGGCGGGGTTTGCAGAGTTCTGATACGCGGAGCTCCGCAGCTCAAAAAAACTCTGCTGCACTACGCAGTGTTCCGCTAGCGGGCGCAGTTTGTTGGCGTGCCCATTCGCATTGCAATCGGAATGCAGAGTGTATCCTCGTGTTCCAAATCATGTGTGAACGGTATTACGCGATTCTCAAGTGCGTTCTCGCGTTCTAAATCGCACACGAACAGCACCAAGTGGTCTGCATGGGCGTGGCCATCTTGTTTTTCTGCTCTCTGTTAGGGTGCTGGGCCTAAATCTTAATCTCTCTTTAATCTCTGTTATTCTCCTCCTCCTCCGCTTTCTACATTTGGCCTTTACCTTTAGGCAACACAAGGCCTGAATGATGACGCTGACGACTGAAGGCCTTTGTTCTATATCTAAAGTATGGATCCGTTTCCATACACAGGTGGGTGATGCACCAGGTTTGGCTGTTGTTTAGAAGATCCTGCAGAGAGTTGGTGTTGTTTCACCACATTCACCCCACCAAGTGTGTGATCCACAGATGGGGGAAATGAAGCCACACCTCAATAAATCACACAGCCCGGAGGAGGAGGGTTAAGGGTTTGATGAATGGATGGGAAAAGGGACTTGGGGACAGGTTTGGCAAAGACAAAGACTTCAACACACGGACAACATTCATCTGTGCAATGAGCAGCAGCTCAGCATTCGCCATCGATCTGTTGTTAGAAGGAAACAAAGGAATGAGTATGGCCGAGAATAGGTCAGTGCGTTGCAAACAGTTCTGCTGCCAGACACGTGGTAGCAGCATGTGATAAGGTAGAACTGGCAGAAGCGTGGTAGCTGATATGTTATGTTATTTGGTTTTATAATGCACACAGCTACTCCAAGGAGTGTCCCGGTGCGCAAAGTAGATAAGTAGAGCTTGCAAAAAGTGTGGTAGCAGCATATGATAAGGTAGAGCTGAATAAAAGTGTGGTATAAGTATATCAAAAGGTAGCGCTGGACAGAAGTGTAAGAGCATTATCCGATACGGTAGAACTGGCAAGAAGTGTGGTAGCGGTATCTGATGAATTAGAGCTTGCTAGAAGGGGGTATGGTGTCTAATTAGGTAGAGCCGACGAGCATGGGACAGTAGTGTCCAGTCCAATAAGGTAGTGCTGACTAGAAGAGGGACAGTGGAGTTGACTAGAAGAGGGACAGTGGAGGTGACTAGAAGAGGGACAGTGGAGGTGACAAGATGGGGACAGTAGTGCCCAAATATGGTAGAGGTGACTGGAAGGGGGCAGTGGTGTCTATTAACGTTGAGCTGACAAGAAAAGAGACAATGAAGCTGACTAGAGGCAGGGCAGCTGTGGCAAATAAGGTAGAACTGACTAGAAGGGGGACAGTGGTGTCTAATAATCTGGAGTTGACTAGAATGGGGCAGTGTTGTCAGATAAGGTAGAGGTGCCTAGAAGGGGGACAGTGTTGTCAGATAAGGTAGAGGTGACTACAAGGGGGATAGTGGTATCATCGGTGAAGGGGGAACAGGCTAAAAGGGGGAGTATGGTGTCGGCAGTAAAGGTGAAGCTGGCTTGGGCATTTCGACAAATATTGAGTTTGAAATATCGAGTTGCAGAAATATTGAAAAAATATTGTGATACAAAAATATTGTGATGAAGAAATATCTTTGTTAAGAATATTGATTTTTTAGGTAAGTAATATAGTTTTTAAGAATATCTTTGTTGTTATTTTCTTTTTCAATAATATAGTTGTCAAAAATATAATTTTTCATTTATTTTGATATGTTTTTATTTTTATATTAATTCTATGTGTTATTATTGTTAGTATAATTGTTAATGATATTTCTAAATATAGGGGGACTGATTACAATGTCTGTCACAAAGCCTCTGACCTTAGGTCGGAGGCTGTATGACCGTCATCGTTGCTTTAAATTCTGACCAGCTGATTACAATGCAGCCGGTTGGAACTGAAACCGGACGGTCATTCTGGCTGACTTCCAATGGGCTCAAGGAGCCTATTGGCCAATTGGAACCAGCCCGTAATCTTTATGGACGGCGGTTTATTCCGTCTGGATTACGATGCACAATTTCTGGCAGGACTTCCATGCAGGCCTTTCAGACATGGAAACCCTGTTGAAAAGCATGTTTGGGGGCCCCCTTTCCCTTCTGGCTTCTAGTTGGGGGCTGTTAATTAATGTCATGAGTGATGTCACTGACCATGTCATGAGTGATGTAATATGTGACGTCATCAGCAGTGCATTGCAGGCGCGCAAGTTATAGTGAGTCCAACTAACTATAACGTGGGAATTTCAATGGTTTTATGTCAGTAACATTTCCAGCTAACTATAACTGGTGTGAAACCTATGGTTTTTTCAGTGAATTTAATAGGTTTTTTAAATGCTAATTCCTAACTATAACTGGTGTGAAACCTATGGTTTTTTCAGTGAATTTCATAGGTTTTTTAAATGCTAATTCCTTTCTATATCGAGTTTCTAACCTATGTTTTTTTTACAATTTGCTGTTTTGTGTAAGTATTAATTTTTACGTTTTTTTTTTTAATCATTTTTTCTTGGGGCGCTCTGGGTGCGCGCTCCGGTAAGCTCTCCGGAAAGCGCACCCAGAGCGCTACTTTCGTTCGTGAAAAAAATATGAATGAAAAGTTAATAATAATGCAAAACATTTCGTACCATACAAATAAAAGCAGGTTTTTTTTTATAAGGAAATGAAAATGATTTTGCATTTCCGTTAAACTATGAAAACGTCACTTCGACGCGCAACGTAAGCGCCCCCAGAAGCGCCTACGTTCGCGCCGGGTATGCGCCTCGATGCGCCTACGTTCACGCCGCGTATGCGCCTATGTTCGCGCCGCGTGTGCGCACCCGGAAGTGCTCCGGTGCGCGCAGCGTCAGCGCGTCAAGTCATGTGACCTTAAAATAACACTTTTCATTGGTTGCTTACATTTTTTTTTACAAAGAATGAAATCCCCACCCATTTCCTTCACTTCTTCTTTCACTTTTGTGACTGAAAGACCTGTTTTTTGCTCCTGGATCTTTCTTGGTTTATCATGGCTGCCAGAGAATCCAGCAGTGATGAAGAACCTGATTTCATCAATGAAGAGCCTCCTCAACGAAAGGTGAAGGAACATTTTATTTGGAAATTTTTTAAAATACCACCTAACCAAAAAAAGGTGAATGCTCCAAAAGTGGAGTGCAGGATCTGCAAACAAGTCCTGTCACGGGGTGACCCAAAAAAAAAATACTCATTTGGGAACTTTACGATGATCCGGCATGTGGAGAGGAAGCACCCCCTGAATTTTGCCCGGGAAAGTGTCAGGGCTCTGGCACAAGAGGTTCCCAGTGATGGGGCCTCAACATCCACCAGAGGAGCAACTACTTCTGGGAGAGGGCGATCGCAGGAGCTCGTGCCCAATATTCAACCTGCTTTTAACCATGGTGTCCTCAGATGCAGATACTGCAATCAACTGCTTACCTTTGGAGAACAAAGTGTCCAGCTCATGGTTCGAGCATTGGAGAACCATCGCTGCCCTTTCCACCCCTAATTTTTTTTGTTTTTTTTGCTCCTGTTGAGCAGTTTCCATTCCCTGTTTTTTTTTCTGTTCTTAAAAAAAAGAAGAAAAAAAAAGTTCTTTTCAGAACTACCTCCAATTCTCATCAAAGAGCTATATTCTTTAAAAAATGAAAAAGAGTAAGTGAAATAGAGTGCATTGATAATGGAAAGGAAAATGAGTAAGAAAGAACAGAAAGGTATGAGAGGAGAAAGGAAGTGAAGTAGGGGGACTGAAAGAAGGTGAGTGTTGGGAAGGAAAGTAAGGAGAAGAAGAGTGAATATGGGGAATGTTGATATTCAAAGAAAATGTTGAAAAGGAACAGGGGTGTGGAAGGATAAGAAAAGATGCATTGCTGGAGTTGAAGGCTGAAGGCCTCATTTATGAAGCCATGCGTCACCTTAACACCACCAGAGCGTCACTTTTTGTGACGCATCAGTCCAGTAAAAAATGCACCTTATTTATTCATATTTACAAAGTGGCGCATCTAGGTAGTTGCGTCACTTTGTAAGTCCCTGCGCCACATTATTCCTACGTCAGGTGTAATGTATGCAAAAGGGACGTATTGACGCAAGAAAGGGTCGTAGAAGTGACGCAGTGAAATCTATGACATATCACCGCGTCACTTTTATGACGCTGTTGCTTCCAAATGTTACACCTGTTTCACAGCAGGCGTGCAGGCCCTTTCACATGGGGCCTGGCCCCATGTGAAAGGATGCATTGCTGGAGTAGCTTCATTTTTGTGACACACTCCAGCAATGCTTCACTTTTGCGCTTACAGATACGTCTGAAATACTAACGTATCTAAAAGAACTTCAACATAATACGTCATAAATTTAATATGACGCATGAGTAGAAGACTGAAGGACTCATTTATGAGGCCATGCGTCACTTTAACGCCACCGATGCGTCACTTTTTGTGACGCACCAGTGCTGTAAAAAATGCACCTTATTCAGTCATATTTACAAAGTGACGCATCTAGGTAGTTACGTCACTTTGTAAGCCCCTGCGCCACATTATTCCTACCTCAGGTGTAATGTATGCAAAAGGGACGTATTGACGCAAGAAAGGGTCGTAGAGGTGACACAGTGAATAAACTGGGGGCCTCATTTCTGAAAAGTGACACATCGCTGCGTGAAAACAGCGATGCGTCTCTTTTCTGTGCGCACTCCTTACGACATTCCAGATGTGTCATATTTAATGTATGACAAATCATGTCGCAAGTAGTTACAGATACGTCAGTATTTCTGACGTATCTGTAAGCACAAAAGTGACACATTGCTGGAGTGTGTCACAAAAGTGACGCAACTCCAGTAATGCGTCCTTTCACATGGGGAAAGCCCCATGTGAAAGGCCTTGCGTCAGTCTTACGCCTGCTGTGAGGCAGGTGCAAGATTTTGACGCAACAGCATCCTAAAAGTGACGCAGTGAAATCTCATAGATTTCACGGCGTCACTATTACGAGGCTTTTTGCGGCGGAACGCCCCCTCTGTATACAATATACCTGACGCAGGTATAATTTGGCGCAGGGTTTTAAAAAGTGACCCATCTACCTAGATGCGTCACTTTTTAAATATAGCGCAACGAGACGCATTTTTTACACCGCTGGTGCGTCATAAAAAGTGACGCACAGGCGGCGCAAAACTGTCGCAAGGCCTTCATAAATAAGGCCCTGGATTTTCCCCATGCTTCGCTCCCCGGTGCGCTTCCCGGTGCGCGTACCGGGCGCTCCCCCCGCGCAAATGGAATTTTTTTTTTTTAAATGCTCTGTGGGACCCTATTTTAGCCCCCACATCAAACCTAGGGGTCAGGGGGGGGTCTACCCTGCCCCCTTATAGTCGTTTCTCCCTTTTTTTTATGTCACCTCTTGTGTCTCGATCCTACCGAGACACAAGATGGCGGCCGCTCCGGACTGTTTCGAATGTTTACAGACACCCGTGAGCCAATCAGCTTTCCGTGCGCAAATCACGTGGCGCGCCCGGTGCGCTCCCCGGTGCGCGTACCGGGCGCGCCTATAGATATATATATTTTTTTTAACCTAAATTACTCAAAATCCACTGGAGCACATATCTTGAGACATAGCAAAGGCACATCAGGCTACCAGTCCCTACAATTTTGCCAAGTTTGGTGGAAATCCATTCAGCCGTTCGGGCTAAAAGTGAGGTCGACCGCCCTATGGAAATTAACATGGGGAAAACGCGTTTTGGGACCCCCCTTTTATCTCGGCCCCCGCTTGACGAATCCCCCCCAAACTTTCAGGGAAGGACCGGAGTTCCAAGAGGCCATATTGAGGTAATTGTCAGGCAGATTTGTCAACCGGCACCAAAGTTATTCCAAATAGAATTTTGAGATTTAACATTGAAAAAAATCCTAACTATAACTACCTACTGGCGACTGCCAGTAGGTAATATATATACACCCATACAAATAATATATATATATATATATATATATATATATATATATATATATATATATACATATATATTATTACTTACTGGCAGTCGCCAGTAGGTAGTGATGTCATTTGAGATGTCATCAGTGATGTCATCAGTGATGTCACTGACCATGTCATGAATGATGTAATATGTGACATCATCAGCAGTGGATTGCGGGTGTGCGAAATATAGTTAGTACAACTAACTATATAGGAGCAATTTCAATGGTTTTTTAAAGGCTAATTCCTAAGTATATAAGGCCTGAAACCTATGGTTTTTAAGTGAATTTGCAAGGTTTTGAAAATGATAATTCCTAACTATATAAGGCCTGAAACCTATGGTTTTTGAAGTGAATTTGCAAGGTTTTTTAAATGATAATTCCTAACTATATAAGGCCTGAAACCTATGTTTTTTTCCTGTGAGTTTGCAAGGTTTTGTAAATGCTAATTCCTAACTATATCAGGCGTGAAACCTATATTTTAAAGATTGGAAGAACCTGAAGTGCGACTTCCCTCTAATTGCAACGTTCTATCACGTTCTATCACCTACCAAAGGTGCATAAGAGCAAAATATGGCCTCCTGGTAGACCAATCGTGTCTGCCAAAGACAGTTTATTGGAGAAAACCTCGAGCTATATCGACAGCTTCATTGCCCCATTTGTGAAAGATCTCAGTTCGTATCTTAAGGATACGAAGGACTTTTTGAGAATTATACAGGATGTGAAATGGGAAGAGGATATGATTCTAATAACTTTGGACATTGCCAGCCTATATACGTCTATTAGACACGAAGACGGCCTCATGGCAATGAAAAGCTTCCTAGAATATAGACCCATCAAGTACCGAAGCCACAACGCTATGCTGTTGGAGCTCACAGACTTCTGTTTAAGAAACAATATTTTTTTTGTTTGCAGGCAAACTGTATTTACAACTGCAGGGGACCGCGATGGGCACGTGCTTCGCCCCCAGCTACGCGAACCTATTCGTGGGCTGGTGGGAGAAGCACGTGGCCTGGGCGGGGGAAAATGACAGGTGGATGGACAACATTGTCCTGTGGACCCGCTACATCGACGACTTGTTCTTGGTGTGGCGGGGACCACAGTATGAGGCTGAGAAATACATCTCTGAATTGAACAAAAATAATTTGAATCTCAGTTTCACAAGCAATGTTAGCCAGAGTGAGGTATTCTACTTGGACCTCCGGGTCTATGTGGAAAATGACAGAATACAAACCGCCGTATATAGAAAACCCATGGCGGGCAATACTATATTGCACTCACGTAGCTACCATCCCCGCAGTGTCATTAATAACATCCCTTTGGGAGAGTGTTTGCGAATGAAACGCAACTGCTCAACCACACAGGAGTTTGAGAGAGCCAAGGAACAGTCCAAAAAAAGATTCTCACAGAGAGGCTATGGGAGAGGAACTTTGGACCAAGCAGAAGTGAGAAGCAATCTAGTGGAAAGAAAAGACCTGTTAACTGACAAACCCAGGTCCCCAGATACTAAGATCAGACTAATTACCGATTTTTCAGAAAAATCTCCAGAAGTCTTTAACATAATGCGGAAAAACTGGAAGATTCTGAAATCAGATTCTGTAATCGGCAAGTCAATATCTGATTATCCTCTAATCACTTATAGAAAGGGGAATTCTTTTAAAGATCACTTAGTGAACAGCCACTATGAAAAGAAAAGAAAGAGAAAAGTAACTGTTTCAGGCTTCTTTCCTTGCATGAAGTGCAAGGCCTGTAAAAACTCTCAAAAGGTCAAGGAATATCAAATTCCAGGCAGGAAAAAGAAGGGCAAAATAACGAAATTGGTAAATTGCAACTCTGACTATACGGTCTATTGTCTGACATGTCCCTGTGGGAAGAGATATGTAGGGAGTACAGTAAAACAGACTAAACTCAGGGTCCTAGAGCATATGAGGGCTATCACCTCAAAGGATCCAAGTTACCCAGTAGCCCGTCATTTCGAGCAGGTACATGACAGCAATAGCAATCTTTTGACTTACTTCATTCTGGACCAATTAGTCAGAACAGAAAGAGGGGGCAACTGGGTAAAAAAACTAAGAACTCTAGAATCAAGATTTATCATCCAGTTACAGACCAAGACCCCGGGAGGGATGAATAATGAGGAAGAGATGTGGACTCACATCTAAGTAATCCCTCCAAAACTCACATTCTGTTTTCTTTAAACCTGGAAAAAAAAAACCTGGAAAAATAGACTTTTATACTACCTTTTCCTAGACAGAGATGTTTGTCCCTATATCACACATATTCTTTCTTTTAAAAAAACTGAATCTATTTTGTTCATTGGTGAAACTCAGTGACAATTCCAAATAGTAATTGTTCAAATGTTCAAAAGTATATAGTTGTGCCCATTCAGGGCTAGATTGTACAGCACTATAACAATTATGGTTTGTCTCTTGGTGGACCACAGTACTGTGAACCTTCCGTGATGTTCATCAAGGATCACCTTCTTTCAGTCCTCCTACTTCACTTCTTTTTTCCTCTCATACCTATCTGTTCTTTCTTACTCATTTTCCTTTCCATTATCAATGCACTCTATTTCACTTACTCTTTTTTCTTTTTTTTTAGAATATAGCTCTTTGATGAGAATTGGAGGTAGTTCTGAAAATAACATTTTGTTTTCTTCTTTTTTCTAAACAGGAACAAAAACTGGGAATGGGAACTGCTCAACAGGAGCAAAAAAAACAAAAAAAATTAGGGGTGGGAAGGGCAGCGATGGTTTTCTAATGCTCGAACCATGAGCTGTACACTTTGTTCTCCAAAAGTAAGCAGTTGATTGCAGTATCTGCATCTGAGGGCACCATGGTTAAAAGCAGGTTGAATGTTTGGCACCAGCTCATTCGATTGCCCCCTCCCAGAAGAAGTTGCTCCTCCGGTGGATGTAGAGGCCCCATTACTGGGAACCTCTTGTGCCAGAGCCCTGACACTTTCCCGGGCAAAATTCTGGGGGTGCTTCCTCTCCACATGCCGGATCATCGTAAAGTTCCCAAATGAGTATTTTTTTTTGGGTCACCCCGCGACAGGACTTGTTTGCAGATCCTGCACTCCTCTTTTGGAGCATTCACCTTTTTTTGGTTAGGTGGTATTTTAAAAAATTTCCAAATAAAATGTTCCTTCACCTTTCGTTGAGGAGGCTCTTCATTGATGAATTCTGGTTCATCCTCACTGCTGGATTGTCTGGCAGCCATGGTAAAACCAAGAAATATCCAGGAGCAAAAAGGCAGGTCTTGCAGTCACAAAAGTGAAAGAAGAAGTGAAGGAAATGGGTGGGGATTTCATTCTTTGTAAAAAAAAACTGTTAGCAACCAATGAAAAGTGTTATTTTAAGGTCACATGACGACGCGCTGACGCTGCGCGCTCCGGAGCGCTTCCGGGTGCGCACACGCGGCGCAAACGTAGGCGCTTCCAGGGCGCATACTCGGCGCGAACGTAGGCGCTTCCAGGACGCATACGCGGCACGATCGTAGGCGCTTCCGGGGGCGTACACGCGGCGCGAACGTAGGCGCTTCCGAGGGCGCTTACGTTGCGCGCCGAAGTGACGTCATTATACTTTTACGGAAATGCATAATCATTTTCCTCATTAAAAAAAACTGCTTTTATTTGTATAGTACGAAATGTTTTGCATTATTATTAACTTTTCATTCTTATTTTTTTCACGAACGAAAGTAGCGCTCTGGGTGCGCTTTCCGGAGAGCTTACCGGTGAGCTTACCGGAAAGCTTACCGGAGAGCTTACCGGAGCGCGTACCCAGAGCGCTCCAGGCAAAAATTATATTAAAAAAAACTCAAAAATTAATACTTACACAAAACAGCAAATTGTAAAAAAAAACATAGGTTAGAAACTCGATATAGAAAGGAATTAGCATTTAAAAAACCTATGAAATTCACTGAAAAAACCATAGGTTTCACACCAGTTATAGTTAGGAATTAGCATTTAAAAAACGTATTAAATTCACTGAAAAACCATAGGTTTCACACCAGTTATAGTTAGCTGGAAATTTTATTCACATAAAACCATTGAAATTCCCACGTTATAGTTAGTTGGACTCACTATAACTTGCGTGTGCAATGCACTGCGGATGACGTCACATATTACATCACTCATGACATGGTCAGTGACATCACTCATGACATCACTGATGACACCATCCTTGTGACTGAGTGACAGACCTCCTTTCAGTGTAATGTGAGCCTTGAAACACATATTCAAGAATAGTATTTAACATTTTCAAAAAAGTGGAGATACCCATACCAGTTACAACAAACAATTCAGTAATTCCACCATCTATATACACATCCACTCATTCACAAACAGTTCTATATAGTCACTCATACAAATACTCACTCATTATATGTAGTGATACACCTATACATCCTGTTACACACCGACAGTCATCCAAAAGTTACTCACACACATATTCACACTTGCAAAAAAAGTAATGAACATTCATTTATTTGCATATACAGCTATACACACACTGTACATACGCTGTCTTCAAAACACATACAAACAGTGAGTCAGTCACCAACCCATACAGCCACTTATACGCAAAGTGAAACACTGATACATACATTTCAATATATAAAAGTTACTTGCTAATATATGTATTCACTGAGATACACTTAATAAGGCAGTTCACCAATCAATTCTTTTAAAAACAAACATACATTTACACACTTATTTAACCATTTATTCTTCCATCGTACTTTACAAATACATATAAAAAAAATTATTTTTCAGAAAGACACACATTCACTGGATGGTGTCATCAGTGATGTCATGAGTGATGTCACTGACCATGTCATGAGTGATGTAATATGTGACGTCATCAGCAGTGCATTGCACGCGCAAGTTATAGTGAGTCCAACTAACTATAACGTGGGAATTTCAATGGTTTTATGTGAATAAAATTTCCAGCTAACTATAACTGGTGTGAAACCTATGGTTTTTTCAGTGAATTTAATAGGTTTTCTAAATGCTAATTCCTAACTATAACTGGTGTGAAACCTATGTTTTTTTCAGTGAATATATATATATATATATATATATATATATATATATATATATATATATATATGCAAAAACACGTGCACATTAAGTCACGTAAGCCAGACCACACCAGCGATACTGCAAAGAAAATACTTCTTTATTTAGAAGGATTTTCAAATGGGCATGACGCGTTTCGAGTGCAGGACTCTTTTTCAAATGCCGCTTTCTGCACACAGGTGGGTTAGTTAGGTTTAAATAACGGGACTCTGTATACATTGAAGAAGGACTCAGTCCAATACATCCAGGTTTTGAAGGAGACAGTTGCACATTTTCTTAAGTTCGATTCATTAAAGGTGATTATTTCAACACAATGGCAAGGTCTTTTTAACATCAATTCTTTTTGGAATTCGTGGACCCAAAAGAAATAAATTACGTTCACATCTCTGTGCTGGGACTTCAATACCCACAATGCAACATAGCTGCTCCATTCCTTTTTTACAGGTTTTCAATGCTGAGCTCGGCGAAATCTCACCTTATGCATCAAGCGCTGGGTGCAAATCATGCTATCAAAAGGAAAGTTCCATTTCGCAGTTCTGATGCGCAGGTAAGTAAATCACAACTACCGTGGCAGAAAAAGTCTTCAGTACGCCGTGTTTCAGTAGAATACCTCCACAAATCCTAGCTGCTGAACAGTTCAGTCACTCTGTTCCGAGGCGGGCCACCATCAGAAGCCCTTCCATCACTCACATCGTTTCCGTGCCTTTCGCAGCCGGGGGGCTCCAGATAAGCTTCTCGCTTCCTTCCAGTTGTCTGACAAAAGGGATGCCTCTCCCAAGCGGATCGGGGCTGGATCTCGAAGTGTGTCAGACACTTCAATTGTATGCAAAAACACGTGCACATTAAGTCACGTAAGCCAGACCACACCAGTGATACTGCAAAGAAACTACTTCTTTATTTAAAAGGATTTTCAAATGGGCATGACACGTTTCGAGTGCAGGACTCTTTTTCAAATGCCGCTTTCTGCACACAGGTGGGTTTGTTAGGTTTAAATAACGGGACTCTGTATACATTGAAGAAGGACTCAGTCCAATACATCCAGGTTTTGAAGGAGACAGTTGCACATTTTCTTAAGTTCGATTCATTAAAGGTGATTATTTCAACACAATGGCAAGGTCTTTTTAACATCAATTCTCTTTGGAATTCGTGGACCCAAAAGAAATAAATTACTTTCACATCTCTGTGCTGGGACTTATATATATATATATATATATATATATATATATATATATATATATATATATATATATATATATATATATATATCTATACTACTATTATAAAGAGAGAACTGTGACCTTTGAGCCAGGTAAACTCGAAAACTTCACCATCAATCCAAACATCCAATACAGGTTTGAAAACGTCAGGACAAGCAGGAGGACATAGGCTATATAAAAAAAAAATATATACCTTATTTAAAAAATTTACGATTAAAAAAAAGTAGTCCCTTGGAAGTAGCGCCGGCCGGCACGACGTGCGTGCTGACATCAGCAGCGCGGGGAGGAGCGGCGTATAGGAGCCTGAGGAACAGCGGTGGACAGACGTCACTGCTCTTGTGCGTCTTTCTCCCATAAAGCGCTTCATGGGCTTTTTGGGCGCTTCAATGTAACGAAAAGTGCACCTCTCAGAGAGACCTGTTTTCAAACCCCCTCCGATCGCAACCTATCTGTGCAAGTAAAAGCAAGGTTTTCTTTGGACACTGTAGTAAGTTGCGATTCATTTAAGTGCAGGTAAAGTGCAGCAGCAGCCTTCCGCCGCCGGGGGTCCCTGCGGTAAGTGTCTGTCAGTCATTACAGCCCCGTTCCCTGAGTGGGACGGAGTGCACCAAGAGTCCTGTGCGCAGCGCCCATGCCCTGAATCTGCCTGCAGGAGGTGGGGGCGAGTGAGGGGGGGGGGTTCCATGAAAGAACCACAGACCGCGCAGAGGTTCCTGTGATGGTGTGTTTTCACAAGCATTGTGAACGGCGTGTCCCACCTTTCAACACAAGTGCATCTATTCCTGCCGTTTCACATCCCGGAGTTACTCATATAGCGCCCGATATCACGGCCGTTTTGGTGGAATGTAAACGAGAGCCTCCCCTCTCTCACTCGCCCCCTACCGGCGATACCGACTGTGAACACAATTAAGTTATATCGGCTGAAATTCCAGTCGACCAGTTACAAATGGTTCCGACTGGATCCAGGTGCTGAGTGTGGAGTGTTCAAAATTCTGGCGCTGCGTGTCAACAGAAAAGCACAATAAAGTTTTACTCGTGAAAAGCAAACATTGATAGTAAAAACACAACTGAGAGGTTCGTAATAAGTTTAATAGCAAAGCGGGGTGCTTAAAAAGAATAAAACGGGACAGAGCAGGGGCGCCTCCGGACCCCGGAGGGTGTGAAATGGGGGTTCGGCTGGGGCAGTGGGGACGGGGTGGGAAGCGCCCTCCAAAGTGGGCGCTCTCTGGGTCGGCAGAAGTCACGGCGGGGCCATCATGGGGGGAGGGGAGGGGTGTTGCAGTGAAGAGACGGCAATAAACCCTGGCTGCCAGGAACACGGGCAGAGGCACAGTGAGGCTGCCTCGGGGACCCTGGTGCAAAAAAAGGGACAGTCTGGGCCCCGGTGCCACTGATCCTGCCGCACATTAATTAATTAATTAATTGGAGGGACGTGTCATTAACAACAAACAATTGACTCGGAGCCGGAACCGACTTTGAGGTGACTTCTTGGATTTACGTCACTAAACCAATCCCTTGGTTTCATAAAACTATAAAAAGAGTGATTTTTCTGCATTTGCAGAATTCAGTCAAAGCTTAATTTTCCCCGGAGGCTCAGCAGTGAGCCACCCTCCTCTTGGGGCTCTACATAACCACAGCTGAAACTAGCCTATGCAGCAGTAAGCCTAATGTAACCAAGAAGGCGCCAAGAATCCATGTACTGCCCTAGCATCACTACTGTTCTGTAATGGAAATGTTCTGAATAAAAACTCTTGAAATCAAAAAAAGAAGTGCTGCTTCCACCCTGGCTCTCACTGGCACCGCCCCCGAGGATTGATAAACATGGAGGGACGCGCCTGCTTCGGGGGAGAGCAGACCAGCGGGATGCTAGCGCCGAGAAGCCCTGTGACGAAGGATGCGCCTACCATGTAATCAGAGGTCGAAGTGCATTAAAAAGTACGGGAAGTGTGGGGGTGGAGTGAGTGAGGGGCGGGGTCAAAGGCGTGGGTTAAAATAACAAACGAACTATTCCATAACGTTTTTCTTTTTTTAATATCCCGGGGTGTACATATAAACTAGCGCACAGCGTAATCTATACTACTAATATAAAGAGAGAACTGTGTCCTTTGAGGCGGGTAAACACCAGAAGTACACCACCAATCACAACACCCAATACAGCGTTGGAAAGGGGAGGTCCAGGAGATGGACAAAGGGTATACATCACCACACCATATACATTAGGGGGGGAAGAACGTTAGGGGAAAAGTAGTCCGGCCGTATGCATACAGTGATAGGACGCGGCTTGGCGTGTGGGCGTGGCGTTAGGTAAACGCGGCATCATGGGCGTCTGTATACAACGCGGCCAGGAGCGCGGAACCGACACCCGACGGAGGCGTGTGGCCGCTGGCTTCAGGACATGGGACCTGCCCAGAGGTAAGAGCGGCCAGGAGCACGGGGAGGAGAAGGTTCTGAGAGGCACCACGGCCAGGGGCGCTAAGGCACTTAGGAGCAAGCCGCGGCCCCGAAAGTTACAGTAAAACTAAAGTTATGTCGTGTTTGAAAGTGAAAGCAGGCATGGAGAGTAAAACACGTCAGCCCGCAGTAGGAGAAACCCTTTAAACAAGACTGTGGGTATTTATGATATTTTGATATTTTAATAGCAGATATTTTGAGAGTTTGTTATTGCAGACACTGTGTTTACACAACCCTATGACCAGTAAGTATAGTGCACAATTATCTCTACACAGTACATACAGCCCTTGGGCCCATGCGTATATACTTTTTCCAGTCTTTGTTTATGCTTCACTTGCAGACAATAATGGACCCATTTCTTACTGTTCTGCTGCCCTCTCCCTACACTGGTGTCTACAGTTTATGGGCCTGTTCACGCATACTGGTAGTAGTACAGAATGTCATTATACGCTGGCACTGCAGCCAGGACCTGGCCTCTGTCAATGCCCTGCATAAAGTACATGCTTCAGCTGTACGTCCTGGCACAGTGGGCAGTGTATGGCCTTTGAAAGTGGCAGTGTAAACTACATATTGGTACCAGTGTGTACTGGGCGTCTGAGCAGCACACAGCAGTTGGTAATGGCCTGTCCTCAAGTCATACTGCTACTAATACATACAGACGACTGAGCAGGGCCTGTGCACAAGGCATACTGGTGCCAGTACATAGGGATGCTGTGCTCAGGACCATCATGCATTGCGCCAGTGTGTATTCTAACGGTGTGTAGGGCCTTACCAAGTGGGGTGCACAGTGTGAGAGCTCCCTCCTTGGGTCGCCCAATCAGGCAGAGGGCATGTCCTGAGTGAGGGAGGACCCTCAGATGGTGGGTGAAGTGCTATGTGATACAAGGGAATACTCCCAGAGCAGGTCTTATGCATCAATCTCTTCTTAAGTTGATTCACTATACTTGGTGTTTATATGGCTGACGTAACAGAGATGTAATCTCAAACATCTATTTTAAGCCACGGCCCGAAAGTTCCAGTTATGCCTGCTAAAGTAAAGTTATGCTGTGTTTGAAAGTGAAAGCAAGCATGGAGAGTAAAACACGTCAGCCCGCAGTAGGAGAAACCCCTTTAAACAAGACTGTTGGTATTTATGCGCTAAATGCAAAAGGCACACTCTTCTAGGCGAAAACCAGGCACAGCCACTCAAACCATTATTATACGGGGGAGTGATTCTGATCTCCGGGCTGGAGGGAGGGCCCGAGCGGGGAGACGCAGAGTGCTGGTATCACTACCCACCGCTTCCACAGACACACGGCTCAAGGCAATAACATGATTTCAAATAATCCTTTTGCAGCAAAATGGCAGCCGTGTCCGATCCTGATGACACTTAGCACGGCTTTGCGCCTTTTAAGGGAAGCCGTCAGTATCTGAGCTTCACAGGCAGACCGAGTCCGGGGTGCGCGATGCTGGTGAATACCTTTAACCTCGCAAAGCCTACCCGGACAACGTCGGGACGGGCTGCTAGTATATATATATATATATAACTCCAAAGGTGCCTGTTGTAAGAAGAGCCACGACAGGTACGTGTCAATTCGCCTTTTATTTCTTGTGGGGCACACAAACTGCAACCATCACCAATGTCTCGCATTTCTTGTTTCGCCTGCCCAACGCGTTTCATGTTCCAACATTTCATTAGGGGCTGCGGCTTTCTGAAGACAAAGTTCCCGGCAGTGTTCGTTTGCACCAATTAAATCAAGTGTTCACCCCGCCTCCCTAGGCGCAGCCACCGCAGACAATTGGTAAATCTCAACTATGTGGCAATAACTACCTATATGTGGTGGGGTGGTCTAAATTCTGAAATGTTTAATATGAATTTTTAGGCATTTTTACATTATTCACATATTTATTGTCTTAGATTTAGTCCTCTGGTAAGAATCATAGATGGATTCTAGAAAAGATGGTGTTATTGTGATCTGTCATGAATTGAATATTTCTAGAGGATTTGAGGAGCCGATAATACAATGGCAATCTTCTTTTAATAAGGGGCCACAAACCACAGGTTGTATTGCTATTCCCATAGTATGGAAGTCCATAGCTTGACTATACATGTCATCCCGCTGTATATAGAGTGTAACATTGCCCAAGTATTTGTACAGTTATAATTTATTTCCACCCTGAGTTTGAGTCCAGTAAACGCTTCTGTCCCCCACACCCCCTTTTCCTAGATCCAATTTAAAGCAGTGGGCTTTTTGGTAGGACAACTCTCGGCTGAGAGGCTCCATTAAGCCAACTGCACTGTGGAACTTAAATTTTAAAATCACTTGCACTATAAGGGGTGTGTGACTTTATAGGTGCTTGCACATAACAAATGGAAAATGTCACAGTTTAATATGACTAAAACAATTGTGAATAGTAATGTCTCTTTAAAATCTGACATGAGAGGTTAATGTTTTCTCGAGTGTATACATTGTGAAGAAAAATGTGTAAACTATAATGCATATGAACTAGTCCTGAAATACGGGGAACAATATACATGAAATATTTATTGTGACATAGGAATTGTGGTTCACAATTTGTTCTCCGTTTAGGGGACGTTTATATGTTTGTGAGAAAAACGAGTATGTTTTCCATGTACATTTTTGCACCGGTCACTAATCACGGGATTAGCCTCATTTTAAATAAGGGGCGGGGATACTTGCACAGATCACCAGCGAGCAAGGCGTCTGAGAACGCCGAAACGCGTTTGGGTTTCTTGTTCGGAACATGCACTTATAAAACTATGCTGAATAAATTTTACCTGCGGCTGCGGTAAAACAGAACATTTGGTGTCCGTCTCTCTTTTCCCTGGGAAACTTGGGCGCCGTGAGGAAAGCGGTGTAAAGAGTGGTCTTTGGATATATATATATATATATATATATATATATATATATATATATCCAAGAAACGTTACACAATTGAGGAATGAAGCTGCACACCAATTCCGCGTCTGGTGATTTATTACCACAAACAACGCGTTTCAGCTAGTACGGCCTTTTTCAAGTTAGCAAAGCACTTCCTGGTCCACCATTAAATGTTAGTGATGTCACCATAAACATAGAAGAGTTTTTTTTCTGATTTGATTTTGATGTTTAAATCACCAGAGTATGGTACTACCAATGTTATAGAATTGAGTGAACTACACTGTGCATTCCGCAGTAACTCTTCTGTGTTAAAAAAAAGTAGACAAGCTAATGGCATTTGCCTGATGTTTAAAAGACAAAGCTGTGCCGCAGATAACTCTCAGGTTTTTTGGCTTTGTCACTGCAATAGGGAGCGAGCCGAGTTCCTGAGGCCACCAGTCAGGGGACCAAATGAACTGGAGGTGTCACTTCCCAAGAGCAGTCCTTTGGTTTTGCTTGAATTTAACTTCAGGCGATTCTCCAACATCCACTTACTAACCTGTTGCATTGAGCTTTGGAACTCAGCAGCTGTGCCCTCAATAATGTTTGTGACAGAAACAATAATCTGAGTGTCATCGGAGTGTGACACCATGGAAAAGCCAAATTATTTAATAAGCCTGGCCAGAAGGGTGACATATAGATTAGAAAGAGAGGGGCTAAACGAAGGGCCCGGTGGAACCCAACATGGGAGCTGAAAGGTATGTGATGCATAGCTATCAATTTCCACAAATTGCTCCTGCTCAGATAAAAAAGATTTCAAGAGAGAGAGCCTATGCCAGTCATTTGGAGACGACTGATCAGTAAGCCGTGGTCCACCGTATCAAAGGCTGCCTAGAGGACCAACAAGATCAGAGAACATTTCCTCCGTCGTCGATCACACATCAAACCTCCTCCATAGCGGTAATCAAGGCGAGCTCCATATGGTGCTCACTCCTGAACCCGTACTGGGGAACATCCAAGATATGAATAGGTAGAGCTGAGAAGAAGGGGACAGGGGTGTCTGTGAAGGTAGAGCTGAGAAGAAGGGGACAGTGGTGTCTGTGAAGGTAGAGCTGAGAAGAAGGTGACAGTGGTGTCATGAGTGAAGGTAGAGCTGAGTAGAGGGGGGCAGTGGTGTATGTGAAGATAGAGCTGAGAAGAGGGGGACAGTGGTGTCTGTAAAGGTAGAGCTGAGAAGAAGGGGACAGTGGTGTCTGTGAAGGTAGAGCTGAGAAGAAGGGGACAGTGGTGTCATCAGTGAAGGTAGAGCTGAGAAGAGGGGGGCAGTGGTGTCTGTGAAGGTAGAGCTGAGAATAGGGGGACAGTGGTGTCTGTGAAGGTAGAGCTGAGAAGAAGGGGGCAGTGGTGTCTGTGAAGGTAGAGCTGACTACATGAGGACAGTGGTGTCATCAGTGAAGGCGGAGCTGAGAAGAAGGGGACACTGTGAAGGTAGAGCTGAGAAGAAGGGAACAGTGGTGTCATCAGTGAAGGTAGAGCTGAGAAGAGAGGGGCAGTGGTGTCTGTGAAGGTAGAGCTGAGAAGAGGGGGACAGTGGTGTCTGTGAAGGTAGAGCTGAGACGAAGGGGGCAGTTGTGTCTGTGAAGGTAGAGCTGACTACAAGAGGACAGTGGTGTCATCAGTGAAATTGGAGCTGAGTAGAAGGGGACAGTGGTGTCTGTGAAGGTAGAGCTGAGAAGAAGGGGACAGTGGTGTCTGTGAAGGTAGAGCTGACTACAAGAGGACAGTGGTGTCATCAGTGAAGGTGGAGCTGAGAAGAAGGGGACAGTGGTGTCTGTGAAGGTAGAGCTGAGAAGAAGGGGACAGCGGTGTCTGTGAAGGTAGAGCTGAGAAGAAGGGGACAGTGGTGTCTGTGAAGGTAGAGACGACTACAAGAAGACAGTGGTGTCTTGCCTAGAAGGCGACAGTGGTGTCGGTGATGGTGGAGCTGCCTAGAAGGGGACAGTGGTGTTGGTGATGGTGGAGCTGCCTGGAAGGGGACAGTGGTGTCGGTGATGGTGGAGCTGCCGGGAAGGGGACAGTGGTGTCTGTGGTGGTGGAGCTGCTTGAAAGGGGACAGTGGATTCTGTGATGGTGGGGCTGCCTGGAAGGGGACAGTGGTGTCGGTGATGGTGGAGCTTCTTAGAAGGGGACAATGGTGTTGGTGATGGTGGAGCTGCCTTGAAGGGGACAGTGGTGTCGATGATGGTGGAGCTGCTTGGGAGGGGACAGTGGTGTTGGTGATGGAGGAGCTGCCTGGAAGGGGACAGTGGTGTCGGTGATGGTGGAGCTGTCTGGAAGGGGACAGTGGTGTTGGTGATGGTGGAGCTGCCTGGAAGGGAACAGTGGTGTCGGTGACGGTGGAGCTGCCTGGAAGTGGACAGTGGTGTTGGTGATGGTGGAGCTGCCTAGAAGGGGGCAGTGGTGTTGGTGATGGTGGAGCTGCCTGGAAGGGGACAGTCGTGTCTGTGGTGGTGGAGCTGCTTGAAAGGGGACAGTGGATTCTGTGATGGTGGAGCTGTCTGGAAGGGGACAGTGGATTCTGTGATGGTGGAGCTGCCTGGAAGGGGACAGTGGTGTTGGTGATGGTGGAGCTGCCTAGATGGGGACAGTAGATTCTGTGATGGTGGAGCTGCCTGGAAGGGGACAGTGGTGTCGGTGATGGTGAAGCTGCCTGGAAGGGGACAGTGGATTCTGTGATGGTGGAGCTGCCTGGAAGGGGACAGTGGTGTCGGTGATGGTGAAGCTGCCTGGAAGGGGACAGTGGATTCTGTGATGGTGGAGCTGCCTGGAAGGGGACAGTGGTGTCGGTGATGGTGGAGCTGCCTGGAAGGGGACAGTGGTGTTGGTGATGGTGGAGCTGCCTAGAAGGGGACAGTGTTGTTGGTGATGGTGGAGCTGCCTGGAAGGGGACAGTCGTGTCTGTGGTGGTGGAGCTGCTTGAAAGGGGACAGTGGTGTCGGTGATGGTGAAGCTGCCTGGAAGGGGACAGTGGATTCTGTGATGGTGGAGCTGCCTGGAAGGGGACAGCGTTGTCGGTGATGGTGAAGCTGCCTGGAAGGGGACAGTGGATTCTGTGATGGTGGAGCTGCCTGAAGGGGGACAGTGGTGTTGGTGATGGTGGAGCTGCCTGGAAGGGGACAGTGGTTTTCAGACCATGTCCCAGTTCACTCGAGAACAGAGAAAGGCTGATGATTCTTTTTCATCGGTTGGATTCAGGACCCACAGAGGCCTCTCTTAGAATGGTTTTTACTCCTGATCCCCGTGAGTTGAGGCTTCGAAGCGCTTTAATCAGAGTTTTGTGCACAGTGTCCTGTTAGGGCCCAGGGGCGGGCAGGTCATACAGAGGGTGTCACATGCCTCGGGTAGTGACGTCAGAGCCCGAAAGGAAGGGATGCGCAAGAGAGACTCATTTCTGTGCCCAGCTGTGAACAGGAAACGGCAAAATACTGACAAATATTGACATTAACACTCTGACTGGATTCATAAAATACAACCTGGGATAAAAGAATAAAGTATTCATAAAATACAACCTTAGATAAAAAAAAAAGAGATTTCTAATCGAATTAATAAAAGGAATGTTTGTAAAAAAAATACGAATCTATTCTTCTAGAGTTGCTGTCTATTCTGCAAGGGACATCCAAAGAGCGCTGTTTGAATAGTGCCAAAGTCGAGGATTTCGAGCCCCTCGTTACCCACGGATGCGGCGGGTTCCAACTCCCGGTAAAGCCCTCTCCAGTCTCCAGCGATGAATATGATCGTTTTCTTGTTAATTGAATGTGTTCGCGCCGGAGGCGGAGGCTCGACGCGGCCGAGGCTATTTCCAGCCTCACATTGTCCGGGGCGCAGCTGGGGTCCGGCCGGGCTCAGGCACCGAATCTAATCTGTCTCAGCGGTGCCAGGGCACTCTCCCCGGGACCACCCGGGGGGGGGGGGGGGGGGGGGGGGTTTAAGAGACCCGCGGGCATCCATCGGGCACAGCCGCGGCCCGGGCACCTGCCCGTGTTTACTGCACGACCAAACTTGTGTTGGCAACGAGGAGGCGTCAGCATGTGAACCTGTCAATCTAGGACCTGTCAATCTAGAACCTGTCAATCAAGGGCAGCCAGACTGTCAAGAGCCATAGAGAGTAAAGTGGGCGCTTCGAGGCACTGTCTGTCAAGAGCCATAGAGAGTGGAGTGGGCGCTTCGAGGCACTGACTGTCAAGAGCCATAGAGAGTGTGGTGGGCGCTTCGAGGCACAGTCTGTCAAGAGCCATAGAGAGTGGGGAGGGCGCTTCGAGGCACTGTCTGTCAAGAGCCATAGAGAGTGGGGTGGGCGCTTCGAGGCACAGTCTGTCAAGAGCCATAGAGAGTGGGGTGGGCGCTTCGAGGCACAGTCTGTCAAGAGCCATAGAGAGTGGAGTGGGCGCTCCGGCCACTGTCTGTCAAGAGCCATAGAGAGTGGGGTGGGCGCTTCGAGGCACAGTCTGTCAAGAGCCATAGAGAGTGTGGTGGGCGCTTAGAGGCCCAGTCTGTCAAGAGCCATAGAGAGTGGAGTGGGCGCTCCGGCCACTGTCTGTCAAGAGCCATAGAGAGTGGGGTGGGCGCTTCGAGGCACAGTCTGTCAAGAGCCATAGAGAGTGGAGTGGGCGCTCCGGCCACTGTCTGTCAAGAGCCATAGAGAGTGGGGTGGGCGCTTCGAGGCACAGTCTGTCTAGAGCCATAGAGAGTGTGGTGGGCGCTTAGAGGCACAGTCTGTCAAGAGCCATAGAGAGTGGGGTGGGCGCTTCGAGGCACAGTCTGTCAAGAGCCATAGAGAGTGTGGTGGGCGCTTAGAGGCCCAGTCTGTCAAGAGCCATAGAGAGTGGAGTGGGCGCTCCGGCCACTGTCTGTCAAGAGCCATAGAGAGTGGAGTGGGCGCTTCGAGGCACAGTCTGTCAAGAGCCATAGAGAGAGGGGTGGGTGCTTCGAGGCACTGTCTGTCAAGAGCCATAGAGAGTGTGGTGGGCGCTTCGAGGCACTCGAGGCACAGTCTGTCAAGAGCCATAGAGAGTGTGGTGGGCGCTTCGAGGCACAGTCTGTCAAGAGCCATAGAGAGTGTGGTGGACGCTTCGAGGCACAGTCTGTCAAGAGCCATAGAGAGTGGGGTGGGCGCTTCGAGGCACAGTCTGTCAAGAGCCATAGAGAGTGGGGTGGGCGCTTCGAGACACAGTCTGTCAAGAGCCATAGAGAGTGGGGTGGGCGCTTCGAGACACAGTCTGTCTAGAGCCATAGAGAGTGTGGTGGGCGCTTAGAGGCACAGTCTGTCAAGAGCCATAGAGAGTGGGGTGGGCGCTTCGAGGCACAGTCTGTCAAGAGCCATAGAGAGTGGGGTGGGCGCTTCGAGGCACAGTCTGTCAAGAGCCATAGAGAGTGGGGTGGGCGCTTCGAGGCACAGTCTGTCAAGAGCCATAGAGAGTGTGGTGGGCGCTTCGAGGCACAGTCTGTCAAGAGCCATAGAGAGTGGGGTGGGTGCTCCGGCCACTGTCTGTCAAGAGCCATAGAGAGTGGAGTGGGCGCTTCGAGGCACAGTCCGTCAAGAGCCATAGAGAGAGGGGTGGGTGCTTCGAGGCACTGTCTGTCACGAGCCATAGAGAGTGGAGTGGGTGCTTCGAGGCACTGTCTGTCAAGAGCCATAGAGAGTGGGGAGGACACTTAGAACCACTGTTTGTCAAGAGCCTTAGAGAGTGGAGTGGACGCTTCGAGGCACTGTCTGTCAAGAGCCATAGAGAGAGGGGTGGGCGCTTCGAGGCACTGTCTGTCAAGAGCCATAGAGAGAGGGGTGGGCGCTTCGAGGCACAGTCTGTCAAGAGCCATAGAGAGTGTGGTGGGCGCTTCGAGGCACAGTCTGTCAAGAGCCATAGAGAGTGGGGTGGGCGCTTCGAGGCACAGTCTGTCAAGAGCCATAGAGAGAGGGGTGGGCGCTTTGAGGCACAGTCTGTCAAGAGCCATAGAGAGTGTGGTGGGCGCTTCGAGGCACAGTCTGTCAAGAGCCATAGAGAGTGGAGTGGGCGCTCCGGCCACTGTCTGTCAAGAGCCATAGAGAGTGGAGTGGGCGCTTCGAGGCACAGTCTGTCAAGAGACATAGAGAGAGGGGTGGGTGCTTCGAGGCACTGTCTGTCAAGAGCCATAGAGAGTGTGGTGGGCGCTTCGAGGCACAGTCTGTCAAGAGCCATAGAGAGTGTGGTGGGCGCTTCGAGGCACAGTCTGTCAAGAGCCATAGAGAGTGGGGTGGGCGCTTCGAGTCACAGTCTGTCAAGAGCCATAGAGAGTGGGTTGGGCGCTTCGAGGCACAGTCTGTCAAGAGCCATAGAGAGTGTGGTGGGCGCTTCGAGTCACAGTCTGTCAAGAGCCATAGAGAGTGGGGTGGGCGCTTCGAGTCACAGTCTGTCAAGAGCCATAGAGAGTGGGGTGGGCGCTCCAGCCACTGTCTGTCAAGAGCCATAGAGAGTGGAGTGGGCGCTTCGAAACACTGTCTGTCAAGAGCCATAGAGAGTGGGGAAGACACTTCCAAGCACTGTCTGTCAAGAGCCTTAGAGAGTGGAGTGAGTGCTTCGAGGCACTGTCTGTCAAGAGCCATAGAGAGTGGGGAGGACGCTTCGAAACACTGTCTGTCAAGAGCCTTAGAGAGCGGAGTGGGCATTTCGAGGCCGAGCGGAACAAACTGTCCGGCTTTCTTCAGGACCAAGGATGAAAAGCTACTGCAAAAAGTGAAAGTGAGAAAAAACATGTTACTGTGCATATAATGTTCATTTACTCCTAACAGGAACTTGGGTCCCCAATGTAATCTGGTGGGAATGAATTAGGTGTCCTTTCCTAGAAGGGAAAAAGAGACAATGCACAAAGTACATAGTAAGGTTGCATTCATGTAGCCCAAAAGAACATAAAGAGACAGTACAGAAAACACACAAAAAAACGCAGAGGAACACCTCTTTGTTAAACAGAAGGCTGTTGTACTTCTGTTTCTTTAATTCTTTTCAATTAGATGAAATTATTGGATATCTTACTCACCCAGCATTATGTGGGAGATAACCTCACCTCACCCGGCAACCGCTCGGGAATATGAGGCCCCGCTCTGTTATGTAAAAATGAAAATAAGGACACAATCAATACCTTATTTGTTGTGTCCAACTAGATTGCTATATCATCTTTATTTTAAAATGAACGCAGTTGTTACTTAAAGACATCCCCTCTATGATCAAAAAGGCTGAATATTAACAGTGAGGTCGCTGATGGCGTAGGATGATCTGCCCCCTTAGTGATAGAAAATTGATTATGGCAGAAGGGTTTAAGCTCTAGATAGTCAATGGCCCCAATTCATCTATGCTCATGAACTGGGGAGAGAATTATTCAGAAAGTAGCTGGAAAGCTGAGAGCTCTCTTCGTATGAGCAACCACCATCGCGAGTGCCCCGGACCTACCTATCCTTCGGTACCCCTCTCTGGCGTCCGAGAGGAAGTGGAGGTAACATAGGATACGTAGTCACGCTATTCATAGTGTGCTCGATTGAATAATGGCCCCAATTGAGTTGTTAATTAGTGACCAATGATCGCAACACAGCTCTTGTTGCGACCGCGTAGAAATGAAACCTCTAATCTTCCCGCGCATGTGCTGAAATCCTTACTATCTGCGCATGCGCGAAGAGCGTGCTTGGTAGACACTCGTCATACGGCAATGCACGTGAGCCTTAGTGTGGTGTCAACAAGCGACGTTGTCTTGAAGACGCTGTATTGGCATTCAGTTGCGAGGAAACTACGAAAACATAACAAGCCCAGATCTGTATATTGCTAGTTAAACGCGGATGCATATAAGCCTTTCAATTTCAGACAATAAGAGTACTGCTGAAAAATAACGACCAATATCCAGAGTACTTCCAAGCGTTGACAGAAAAGGAGGGTCACTTCTTATATAAATTTGGGCACCCAAAATACTTCAAGAAGGTGAAACTAAAGATCCTTAAAGCAGCCGCGAAACTCTGGTATCAGATAAGTAGCACCTTGAAGATACCATATTACAGTAACCAAGCACCAATATGCAGCTCTTCTGGAACACCAGAGTGCCTTAAAGACAGCCTGGCAATTCCTCTAAAATCAGCGGGTATCCAGGAATGGGGTCGACTAATGCACGCAAATACCATAGTAGACTGGGAAAGTCTTACAACAATGACTAATACGACTCTAGCAAAATTCAAGTATTATCAGCTTTCCAGCTGGGCAAAAACACCTAAGAAAAACAAAAGAGGCAACGCTGTGATAGAGAAAGAGATGACAATGAGCACCACCATAAAAAAATGAAATATCCCGCTGGTACTGGGCCCTCATTCTAGCAGGGGAAGAGAACTTTCTGATTCCAGAGACGGTCTGGGGGAATGAGCTGCCATCGCTGGAGGTCCAAAAATTTTGGCAGGTATCTATGGAAAAATGTTGGTCAATTGTGAAATCTGCTACCTTAAGAAGAAACCATCTCTAAACTACCCATAGAGCCTACTGGATCCCGAAGAGGCGTTTATAAATTTAGTGGCTCAAATACAAAAAACTGCCCTAAATGCGGATTGGAAAAGCAGACGATCTGCACATGTTTCGGCAGTGCCCCCGGCTTGACGAATTCTGGGAGAAAGTGGGTAAGACTCTAAATACAGTACTGGGAAGATCAACAGAAGTAAGTATGGAGCTTGTTATCCTTGGGGTGACTACAGATATTATCTTATTGAAGAAAGAGGAGAACCTACTGTTTATTTTAATCCTGCTAGCACGGAGACAGATTTGCATTAATTGGATAAGCTCAGCTCCCCCGTTACATCGAGATTGGGTAACCTCTGTAAACAAGATAAACGAGATGGATAGGAAAGGGAGTCCCAAAAGGAAGTACAACTTTTGGGAAATATGGGAAGACTCCCAATCTGTCGCTTAAAGAATGATTTACACTGTATATCAAGGAGAGCAAAATCCAATGATTATGCAATGGCAATAAATAAGCAAGCAAAGTGCTTGTGTGAGTGGCCTGGATGGTCAGCTCCCCCAGGATGGATACATTTATTGAATGTAGGATGGAAACAAGGGGACCCCCCTCTGAACCAAATAATAGGGAGACTCCCCAAACCAACTTTCGATATGTAAAAGGGGCTGTGAAGGAACAGAGAACAGAGAAGCGGGTCCCTGAAAACTCTGTACACCTACTATTGCAAAATGAGGATAAAAAAGAAATCAATAAAAAATAAACACGATGGGCCTGTTTCACGAAGGTAAACTGAGACGAAAGTCTAACTTTACGACTTTCACAAAGGGCATTTACGAGTGATAAAGTTAGACTTTTGTCTCAGTTAAACTTAAGTTTTGGTCTTAAGTCTACCTGAGCCCAAAACTGAAACAATAGTCCAACTTTACTACTCATAAATGTCCTTTGTGAATACTGAAAGCCGTAAAGATAGACTTTCGTCTCAGTTTACCTTTATGAATCAAGCCAGATGTTTCTGAATAAAAGGACCTAACATGCTTGCACCAACGTTCACTGTGCCAGGAAGCATCGCCATGAAGGCACTCCTTGACGGAGGCCAGAGATGAGCAGCATTGTGAAGGCCACAATCCCAAGAAATACCCCTCTAATATCAGTTCAATAGGGAGCCACGTAAACAGCTTTACTTCAGGAGGCAAAAGCCAAATGGGGGACTGATAAGTGCAGGAGTAAAGCAAGAGAGGGTCATGCAAAAGAAGCTAACCCTTGCACAGTTCAGACAGAGATACACCATCTCCAGGACAGTGCCTGGGCAGTAGTAGCGGTTGCAGGCACTATACCTGTGTGGGAAATGAGAGGACAAGAGAGTCCAACTGGTCTTTTAACCCCTTTGATGCTGATGACGGCTGGGAGCCGTCATGGCACACAGTGCTCGTGTGCTGATGACAGCTCCCAGCTGTCATGACCACGCCCGCGATCGGAATGTGCTATACAGGAGCGGAATTCCTGCCGGGGGCAAGGGGTTAATGCAGGGACCTTACATTATCCTGACACCATACTCAGTCTTTCTTGTGCATCTGTATTTATTCAAATCTGCTTCAGATATTTTTTTACCTCTGCCTTTCTGTCTTGTCTCAGAGTGTTTAACAGTGGGCGACTGGCTACAAAATGGCCGAATGCACAACACAGAAAATGCATCTTTCATTCCTTTCTTTCCCTCACTAACAAATAAAACAAAGCCTTAAGGGAGGGTGAGGGGATTGGCTCCCTGAAGCCTTTGTTCACAGCCAGAGCTGTGAACAAAGAAGCATTGGAATGTTGGAGCTCTGGGATTCTACCAGCCATTATAAGCCCTGAGCACTCCATTGTTTTCAATGGAGATCCCAACATTCCAATGTTCTAATATAGCCTTATAGCCCGCCATGGCGGACTATACCGGCTATTAAAGGCCCGCTGAATCGGCGAGGGACTTTAACGAGACAGCGGGACTTTAATAGCTGGTATAGCCCACTACGGCGGGCTATACGGCTATAAGGCTATTAGAACATTCTGCCACTAGAGGGCAGAATGTTCTAACAAATTAAACAAAGGGTTCTCAAAGTTCGAGGGGATATAAATCCCCTCGAGCTTCGAGAAGCCTTTGTGGAACATTGGAATGTTGCTCTGCGGGCCTTTGCTGGCCCGTAGAAGCAGGGAGCTCGCCATTGTCTGCAATGGAGCTCCCAACATTCCAATGTTCTAATTATTATTATTTCACGCAACGCACCGCAGCAAGACACCCTGCTATCCTGCGCTGCATGGAAGGGAGAGGCCAGGAAAGCATCATAGCTCTCTAGATATAGCAGATTCCCTCTCTCCGCCTGCGCTGGTGCACAAACTGCTGCCTAGCACCAATGCAGGCGCCCTTGCACCATGAGGCAAGCGTGCCTGCTTTACAGGCTGGATTGATGTTGTGCAGGAAGGGACACCTCTAAGGCTTTTTCCTTCTTCTACATGTGCTGCACAATGCAGCACACATGGAACGAGGAAAAAACCAGGAGAAACGTAAACATTTCTCCTCGTCACGCCTGCTCTGGGAAGGCGTACGTTTTCAGCTCAGCCCCAGGTTTATGTGAAGTAAATCTGGGGCAGTGCCCACATCCATGGGTGTTGAGCGGGAACGCCCATGACAGCGCCCAGGGATCGCCTCCTTGGCATAGAGTAGGGCGAGGCAGCGCATGGTGGCTTCCGTCACCTGTAGATATGATTGAGAGGTCTTCCCCACCAGATCATCATAAACAGTGATGCTCCGGCAGCGCAGGCCTCTTGTTAATGAGGGTCTCTGTATCCAATTAGAGTTCTCATCCTCGCTTATTTATTTAGTGAGGTAAATATCACCTCACGCAGGGTATAATTGGAGAGGGCCCACATGGGGCAGCAGGTCACACCACAATATTGTATTGTAAGTTGAAGTGATCTATCCTACGAGTTGGACGAGGTCAGGGGACGCCCATCGATTGCAGATGATAGCCCTGGAAGACCTCATATTGAAGAGGAAAGATGTCCGGCTTCTGCGGAGTCAGATGAGGTGAACAGACATGACTGCGATTCAGAAACATCTGATAAAACTTTCAAGAGCAGCCAAGACTGTGAACATCTGCAACAACTTAACTTGTGCCAATTAGGTGAAGAAGGTGAATTACCAAGAAAGAATCCAGGAAAAAATAGTATTTTTCATGGAAAAAAGAAAAAGCAAGTGAGGAACCTCGAGTCGCAAACACTATCCTTTAATCATGAGGCTGGATGCCTGGATAGACGTGCGCGTGCCCTAGAAGAGCCCCTGTTCTGCTGATGCCATTGCATTTATTCAGATGAGCCCTGGCCACTCATGACGCTCAATGCCTGGACAGATAGATGTGTGCCCTAAAAGAACCCATGGTCTTTTTACGGCATTGGATAGATTCAAATTAACCCTGGCATTCATGACGTTCAGTGCCTGGATAGATAGACTCAGACAGTGGAAGACAAAAAGCCCCAGGTCTATTTAAGACATTTGATAGATTCAAATGAACCCTGGCATTCAGGACGTTCATTGGCTGGACTGATACACTCGTCCCCTAAAAGAACCCCAACACTTTTTACATCATTGGATATAATCAGATGATCCCTGGCCACTCCTGACGTTCAGTGCCTGGATTGATAGACTCGCACCCTAGAAGAATCCCTGATCTGTTTAGGGCTTTGGATGTATTCGGATGATCCCCGGCCACTCGTGATATTCAATGACTGCATAGATTCACTCATACCCTAAAAGAATTCACATTTGTTTACAGCATTGGATATATTCAGATGATCCCTGGCCCCTCCTGAAGTTCAGTGCCTGGATTGATAGACATGTACACTAAAGAACCCCTGATCTGTTTATGGCATTGGATAAATTCAGATGATCCCTGGCCAGTCATGATGCTCAATTCCTGGATAGATAGACTCGTACCCTAGAAGAACCCCTGATCTGTGTACATCATTGGATATATTAAAATGTCTCTGGCCTCTCCTGACACTCAATGCCTGGCTAGATCAACACATACCCTAAAGAACCCCTGATCTGTTTACGGCAGTCGATATATTCGGATGATCCCTGGCCACTCATGATATTCAATGACTGCAATGATACACTCCTACCCTAAAAGAATCCCACATGTGTTTACAGCATTGGATATATTCAGATGATCCCTGACCCCTCCTGACACTCAATGCTTAGATAGATAGACTCGTACCCCAGAAGAATCCCTGATCTGTTTATAGCATTGGATATATTCAGATGAACCTTGGCCAGTCATGACGCTCAATTCCTGGATATATAGACACGTACCATAGAAGAACCCCTGATTGGTCACTCCTGACGCTCGGTGATTAAACAGTTGTTGCTGTCCCCGCCAAAAGCTGCAGAGTGAATATTTGCACCCAATTTATTCAGATGATCCATGGCAGAACAAGAGATTCAGTGAATAGGTAGATGTACTCGTATCCAGGAAAGTCTTGCATCTTCTGCTGTTGTTTGGTTTATTGGGTATATCCCTGGTACGTCAATGAGTGTGTGCATTCGTACCAAAGAACTTTTCTGATCTGCTGATTCTGCCAGATTTATTCTGATCGTCTATGGTGGATCATGCAATGCTGTGATGGATTAGAAGCAATCATACCCAGGAAATGTCTTCCGATGTCATTGGAATGATTGAAATTATCATTATCAGACTGTAAGAGTCAACGCTAGATTGGGAGATGTGATTCATGGAAAGTCCTATATATTGTCCATTCCAAAGGTTTTGTTGTGGATCATGTGCCTGAATGGACTCTATTGTACCAACGAATCCCAGACCTTGTGACTATCCATGGTTGACTTTGGTAGCTCATGAATTTAAATGCCTGGGCAGAAGTACTTATGTCCAGGAGAGCTTCAGACCTCCTGATCTGATAAGGTCTACTAAGATAACGTTTGGTAAAATTCCCATTCAGCATGAGAGGCAAGAGTGTAACCCATTCAGCAGGAGAGGGTAAGAGTGTAACCCATTCAGCAGGAGAGCAGTAAGAGTGTAGCCCACTCAGCAGGAGAGGGTAAGAGTGTAACCCACTCAGCAGGAGAGGGTAAGAGTGTAGCCCATTTACTAGCAGAGCATAAGAGTGTAACCCATTCAACAGGAACCGCTAAAAGTGTAATCCATTCAGCAGGAGAGCAGTAAGAGTGTAGCCCAATTAGCAAGACGGGGTGAGTGTAGCCCATTCAGTGGGAGAGGGTAAGAGTGTAACCCATTTAGCAGGAGAGTGGTAACGGTGTAACCCATTTTGTAGGAGAGTATTGAGTGTAGCCCATGGACACCCGTGCGGTGCATTTCAAGATGGCCGCCTTAGCTCGGAGCTCCGCGCTGTGGCGGGAGATGTTTATCTGAATTCGGCGGTCTCAGTGCCGTTTTTTTGGCTTTCATGGTGAGGTCTCCCTTGTGCAATTTCCCCGGGAACATTAGGCTGCCTTTTCTATCCTTCCTCCTCCCTCTGGCTATATGAAACGTTGTGGGACAGAATTTCCTGCCTTCCGGCTGCCATTTTGTTTATTCTCCTGACTGGAATAATCTTTCTCAGGTCTACTCCTTGCACAAGGTATTGTTTCTACACATTAGCCTTTGAGACTTGCGTTCTTAATTCATTGTGACTGATTCCAGTTATTTTTAAAGGATATAATACACGCCATTTGTCTTTTAATTTTTTTTATTTTTTCATTAAAGGGAGTCATTATTTATTTTTTCATGCTGGAGTGATTGAAAGATATTTATTACATGAGCAGGTCTAAACATCTGTTACCTTCTAGTAAAAAATCTATTACTGGACTGCCTCTGACGCACTCAGGACTCCCTGGTGCCCCCTATGGATGACTTGCTTAACCCTGTCAATAGGGCTCATTTTAACACTTCCAGGGCAGCATCTTGGTCCATTGTACCTTCAAAATTGAATTTGCCCTCCTCTGCCAACAAAAGACTCAAACAAGATCCTCCTTCTCCACCAAAACCTGCTTAGCCTGTTTCTTTAGACACTGTTTTGGAGGAAATACGTGCATTGCACCCATTGATTGAGGAAACCAATACACGCCTACAGGTTTAGGACACTGAATGGTTAATGCATGACTCCAGGTTGTCCACAGTCAAATAACATGTCAGTGACCTTCAAGATACCGCTACAAAAATATCATCTCTGGAGAGGAAGGTGATACTCTTGAAGAAATCTGCTGAGGATCTTGAAAACAGAAATAGGTGCAACAACCTTCATCTGTATGGTCTTCCTGAGGGTATTCGGGGGGGACCCTGTGACCTTTTTCACCTCTTTTCTTCCAAAGCTTTTGGACCTCCCTGCTTCAGTATCTCTGAATATCCAACGTGCCCATATACTGGGTCCTCGCCTCTCTTCCACATCTGCTCCCTCAAGACCTTGTGGCGTGATCCTTCTTTTTTTTTAATTCACTGACCTTTTGCTAGTCTTAAATGCAGCCAAACTTAAACAGCAACTAATGTGGTCAGGATCTAAGTGTTTCTATCCCAAGATGCTTTCACGGTAACAGCTAAACGACGGAAGCAGTTTCTTCATCGCAGACTAGCTTTACGTGTCATAGATGCACAATATGGTTCATTCCATCCATGCTTGTGCATAGTAACTTTTCAAAACAACACCTCTACTTTTGAAGACCCGGCAGATCTTCGAAAATTTCTTCATTCACACTCCACGGCCTTCATAGATACAGTTGGTCCTCCTTCTATAACTTGACTCTTATGTGACAGTCTACGAATTTTGAAAGTTACATGTATCGTTCAGTCTAATCCTAATGTGTTACTTCCTTTACAGGTTAGGTCTTGATGGTCTTATCTGTTTATAGTCACCTGTTTTGTATTTATTTGTTCTTATCTTTATTACAGATGATCTGAACTACTTACATTACCATAACCTGCCCTTTTTTGATCTTGCGACGTGGTACGTCTCCCCTGTTGGATGTGCTGTCTTTGTTATCTGTCACCAGTCCTAGTTGTTCACTTGTTTATCCTTGCAGGTATGTATTACAGTCGTCATTTTTTGAATGACATGTACTGTCTTTTCTTTCTATCTCTCTTTCCCCTTTTTCTTTTTTCCCTACTTTTCTTCTTCATCTTTTTTTTTACTGCGTATGTTGTATATTTTATTCTATGTACACCTCTTTTCAATATTCTTTTTCTCTCTCTACATCAATGTTGATCGTGTGGTTTTATACCCAATTCGCTCTCTTTACATTCAGAGTTGTATCTTGTAATGTGAAAGGTTTTATTAATCCTATAAAGAGGCAGAGAACACTATCCAATGTAGCCTCATATAATCCTTCCTTAGTTTTATTGCAAGAGACTCACTTAATAGAGACAGAGAATTTGAAACTCAAACGGCATTGGGTGGGTTTAGTCTTAGTGTCTCCTGCGAGAAAATTGGGTAATTAGTCTTGTTCATAAACATTTGAAATGCTCGGTTATTTCTCAGGAAACTGATTTAGAGGGTAGATGGGTATTAGTTAAGTTGCTCATTAACAATATTTCTCTTTAAGTGTTTAATATTTATGGTCCAACTCAACCAGATTATTCTTTTTGGCCTAATATTACAGAAAAATGCATTCAACATAAAGACAATTTTTTTTATTCTAGGTGATTGTAACCAAGTTATTGATCCTTTAGTTGATCGACAATCCCAAGTTCGTTTTATCCCTCACAAGGCCCATAAACAATTCAAAAGTACAATATCTCAGACACACCTTGTGGATGCTTGGAGACTCTGTAACCCTGACACTACAGAATTTTCTTTTTTTTTTCCCTCACATGGCACCCTGACCCAATTAGACTACATTTTACTTTCTTCTACCTTGCCACAGAACCTTATTTCCTCCTCAATTGAACGTATTGTCATTTCTGATTATGCCCCGGTTGTTGCTGATTTCGACTTGCTCCGCTCACATCCCATGTCCTCTAGATGGAGCTTTATTAATTCTCTTTTGCAGGATCCAATTTTTTCTTCTTCTTTCATTTCCTTTACTGAGAAATTCTATTCTCTAAATGCAGCTCCAGATACTTCTCTTTCATTTATATGGAATGCATTTAAATCTACTGCAAAGGGCCTTATTAAAGACCTTTATTTCCAGGAAAAAGAAACACTTACTTAATCAGCATAACATTTTCTAGCTAATATCAAACGTCTAGAACACCAATATTATACTTCTTCATCTGATTTTGCCTTACAGAAGCTTGTTTGTGCGAAGCTCGACTTTAACAAACAACTACAGATAATGCTTAATCTATTCTTCTTCGTACTAGTGTTTGGTATTATGCGGACAAAATAAAGTTGGCAAACTTCTGGCTAATTAACTTAAATCTTGGAAGGAACGTGTTTTGATAGAATCTATTCATTCATCGGTTGGAAAAGTCCTTTTTAAGGATCAGGACATTTTAGATGAATTTATATACTCCAGAATCCCCTTCACATACCTCTTCTATCGATACCTATCTTAGTCACGTTCCACCCCCTTCTCATATAGACTTAGACATTGCCCCACTAGAATATGATTCATCCATCATGGAGCTATCTCATTCTTTAGATCTTCTTAAGAAAAATAAAACTCCAGGCGCAGATGATTTCACAGTGGAATTTTATTTACACTTTTCAAATCCGCTTCTTCCAAAACTCATACAGCTCTTTCAATACTTTCACACTATTGGTCAGGCAGATGACACCTGTTCAGAAGCTACAATATGTTTAATCCATAGAGATGGTTGTGATCCCAAACAGTGTAAAAGTTATCATCCTATTCCCCAGGTGAATGTCGACTATAAAATCTTTGCCAAATTGCTCGCTTTGCGTCTTGAACCTCTTTTACCAAAGTTAATTGTTCTAGAGCAGTGTGGTTTTGTTAAAGGCAGACTAACGTCTGAGAACTCTTGTTTACTATTTAATGTTTTGAATAAGGCCCTGACTCTTTCATATCCCCTAGCTTCAGTTTCCATTGATGCAGAGAAAGCTTTTGATAGAGTGAATTGGTCCTTTTTATTTGAAGCCCTTCATTGGCATGGTTTTTGATCCTAAATTCATGTTTTTTTAATCTCTCTGCTATAATCGGTTCCTAAGGCTTCTGTCGTACTTATTGGTCTGATCTCTCAATTTTCTCATTTGCAACGGGGTGTACGTCAAAGCTGTCCTATTTCCCCCCTCCTATTTATTTTACCACTTAGACCCTTTGTAGCTCATATTCGCCAGAATGCATCTATTTCTGATTTTATTTATGGTGATCAACATTTGAAGTTATCTGCTTATGCAGACAATATCTTACTCTTTATATCTCATCCCGAAACTTCTATTCAGTATATCTCAGATTTTCCATTGTTTCAGGTTATAAGATTAATTCTGACAAGACATTAATTCTCCCCATTACAAAATTTTGTTTTAAACAACATTTTGACGCTACTGGGTTCCGTTTGAACTGATCTTAAATCAAGTACCTCAACATTTGGTTTAATAATTCCATATTGGATTCAGTTAAAATTAATATGAAGGAAGTGCTAGATTTTAAACTCCTCTCCTCTATTTCTCTCTTGGTGTGGACGTCTTGATTCTATTAAAATTATATTACTCCTATTTTATTATATATTTTCTCTATGATTCCCATCCCAAATGTTTGTTTTAAAAAGATTGATACACTTCTTTCCAAATGTTTATGGAACAATAAAAAAATCTAGAATCTTCTTGTCACATCTGCGTAAACCTAAATCTACGGGAAGAGTGAATTTTCCCTATTTTTGACTCTATCACCAGGTCTTTTGTCTTAGATTAGCTTCTAAATGGCTCATTACTGAAGTTTCCCCTTTTACACCTTTGTGGGTCAAAGTTGAACGATCCTTACTTGCACATTTTTCTATTAAGGAAGTTCTTGCCTTTACTACAAAGGTCAATGTTACCTCTCCTCCGCTGTTTAAACACACTTGTTTATTATTAAAACCTCACTGTCAATTGGAGATTATCTCCAGGGATGCTTTCCTTCATTCTCCGCTTTGGTACGATCATATCATTACCATTAACAATAGACCTATTTATTGGAAATCCTGGAGACTTAAGGGAATTCTCTGGGTTCAGGACATGTTTGATGGTTTATCTTCATGCACTTTACCCCAATATCAGGGTACCTTTAAATGTTCCCGCTCATTCTGGCACAAATTTCCAACTCTTATGGAAATAATGCAGGATGTTTTATGCTCAAATGCTGCTCTTCTCAACTTTAAGATAGAGACTGCTTGGGAGACGGATCTGGGCTGTGTTTGGAGCATCGATTTCTGAGACAAGTTATGGGGTAGGTCTTTGAAGATTTCTAGATCTGCCTCCACTACTCAATCCATGTTCTGTCTTTGCCATAGATTATATTTTACTCCCTCATCCATAGATAATTTTACACACACTAATAACAATGTTTGTTGGTTCTGTCTTTTTCCTTTTGGCTGATTTGATGCACTTGCTATTTTCCTGTCCTGCTGTCTCATCCTTCTGGAAGAATGTTTGGACGCTCCTCTTAGCTATTTTTAACTTGCATACTCCTCTATCAAATACTATTCTTTTTAGAGGAAGTTTATCAGAGTCGCTGGTATTGTCTTTACATGAATGCACAAGAGTGTTCGAAAGTGAACTTAGTATCTGACTGTTCAGTGGAAAAGGTTTGTTTGGCTCTTCCCAGAGTGTTTTCTGAAAGTTTGGGATCTTCGAAGGGGTTCCAACATAAGATAAAGGTCAAGGATGGGTTTATGTCTGTCAAACACAAACTAAGAAATGTACCTTTTTTTGTGAGAGATGACTTATACAAAGAATTAGCAAAGCTATGTGACATTGGAGTTATCGAGCCGATCAAGTCATCATTGTGGTTGTCGCTTCTCATGGTATCCCACAAGAAGAATGGGGAACTTCGAGCTTGTGTTGACTTACGAACTTGAATAAGACAATCTGGGTCGATTCGCATCTGCTTCCGAAGATATCGGAGTTATTGGCTGCGGTGTCTGGTGCGTAATGGTTCAGCAAACTCGATTTTGCAACTGCTTACCACCATGTAGTTTTTGAACCAGAGTCCAGATATTATACTGCTATTGTCTCCCCAGTAGTTACCTTTCAACATCGTAGGATGTCATTTGGACTATCTTCAATGGCATCAGTCTTTCAAAGAATCATGTTTCATTTGCTCAAAGGTATAGAGGGCGTAGTTGCATTCCAGGACGAAGTGCTACTTTTAGCTAAGACCAAGGAGGAGCACAATGTCATCCTAAAACGTGTCCTTTCCATTGTACAAGATAATGGGGTGGTTCTCAAAATCTCCAAATGTGAATATGGTAAAGGTAGGATAGAGTATTTGGGTCACGTTATGTCAGGCGATGGCATTGAACCCTGACCAGGTCTGGTTAGGGCCATCATGGAAGTAGAGGCTCCTAAGGATGAAACAGCTCTCAAATCCTTCATGGGGATGTTTGAGTTTTATTCCAGGTTCATTCCCAAGTATGCTTCTCACATCTTGCCTTAACCAAACTGTCAAAGAAGGATTCCAAGTTTGTTTGGGACTGTTTTTGCCAGGATTCCTTTGAGTGGGTCTAGAAACAATTGCGGAGCTCAAAGATTTTGAAACCACTTGACAGTAACCTGCAATGCTGTATCACTGTGGATGCTTCAAATTTTAGTTTGGGAGCCATTTTGACACAGGGGGATGGTGCAACAGTAAGCACCATTAGTAAGGCTTCCAGGTTACTGCGGGACACAGAATAATTGTTGGCTTTTGGTGGGCAATTCAGAAGTTCAAACCTTATATTTGGGGAATTTAATTTACAGTAAAAACAGGTCATAAACCTTTGGTTTCTATTATGTCGGGGGAGAAAATTAAAGTACAGACACCCAGAAACCCGAGGTTGTCGACCAAACTGTTACTGTTCCAGTTTGATATCGTGCATATCAAAGGAGGGAAGAATGTTTGAGCTGATTTTGTGTCTCGTTTTGCTATTCAGGGTGTCAAAGGGGAAGGTGACTATACCGTTGATAATAATCATTTCAGTGCTTCTCTCGATCTGGAGGAGTTGTGTCAATTACTGAGCGGGAATGGAGAGATGAAATGGACTTAGATGGGTTATGAAGGTGGTGTTGCAGTATGTCGTTGCTAAGTCTTTCCCTAATTCATGTCAACCTTTTTGGAAGGTTTCTGAGGAGCTCTCAGTTGATGATGGTATACTTTTTAGAGGTGATAAGTTAGTTTCTCCCACTGGTTTGAGGTCCAAGCTTATCAAGATTTCCCATGAAGGTCAAATGAGAGCTACTTTCACTAAAAAAGGCTTAGACAAACTTTGTGGTGGCCCTCTATGGATCGAGAAGTGGACTCTGCTGTCAACGGGTCTGTTGTATGCCTATCCTCAGAGAAGGGGTTGTTTTCAAGGAAACCGCCTCTTGAACCCATTGAGTATCCTGCAAGATCTTGGGAGAAAATGTTAATTAATTTGGTGTCCAGACAGTATCGTTTTGCTTTAGTAGTGGTCGATTTTTATTCCAAGTGGCCATAAATCGAATATTTGTTGGAACCCAGTGCTGGTGCCGTCATTGAGTTTCTTAGAGAAATTTTCCTCAGAGATGGATACTCTGATTTTGTGATTTCTGACAGTTTGCTAATGAAGATGTCGAGAAATTTCTCCATGCGTGAGGTGTCAAACATTTGAAGACGGCACTTTATCATCGCCAAACTAATGGTCAAGTCGAGCGCATGAACTGTGTTCTTGTGCATTTCCTTCAGTGGGAAGTTGACAATAGGTGTGTGGTGGTTAATGCGTTTATGTCCATGTTACGGGTTCACTGTACATCTCCCCATTCTACCATCCAAATGTCCCCGTTTGAGATGTTGAGGGGCAGGAAGCCTGCACTAAGTTGTGCCCGGGTTGGGTGTCTAAGTGGGTCAAGTTTGGTGTTGATTTGACTGTTTGGGATGAAAGAGCAAGGATGACTGTGTGTAAAGCTCAATCCAAGCAGGAATAGAATTTTGACAGCCGCAATAGAGCTAAACCATGCCAGATTGAGGTAGGTGATAAAGTGTTTATCAAAAGAGGAAGCTACATAAAAAAATGTGGGCAAAGATATGACAGTCCTTTCGTGGTTGATAGGGTGTGTGGGAGTGCAGTGAGAGTTTCTTGTAAATATTTGTGAAATTTTGCAAAGATGGTTAAAGCTTCTCAAAGTTTACTTCAGGAAGATCAGGAAAGGGGAGGTCAATCAATTAATCAGGGGTTTATAAAGCGTGCTACTCAATCGTGAGTGTCTCAAGGGGTTGGGGGTGGGGAGGTAGCTCTGGCTCAGTCGAAGAGCAAGGTCACTCTTGAGGCTCTTCCTGAAGATGTGCAGGTGTGGGGAGCGTCTGATGCTGACCGTGAGCTCGTCCCAGGTTTTGGCTGCGAGGTAGGAGAAGGCCCTTCCTCCTGCTCTGCTCTGCGGGTGCGGGTGTCTCCACTAGGCCAGGTCGGCGGCTTGGAAGTCCATGTCATAAGGTTCCCAAGGAACTCGAAGTGGCCAGAACTGATCTGGGACAGATGTTGTGCCAAAGCTATCACTCTAAACGGATTCCTCTGAGATTCAGACAATAACTTTTGGTTCATGATCTGTACCTGTAGCTCTTTGGTGTACCAATGTTCCTTTGGGTATCTGGGTTCAGGGGTATTTTCTTTCTTTTGTTTTCTGTGTTTTCCTAAAAAGGTTATGTTTTTCTTTGTTCGTTTTGGTTTGTTGTGTTCAAGGGGATGAGTAAATGTCATATTCCCTGCTGTCGCTCTGGTCTTTGATACCTCCTGTTTGTACCAGAAGAACAGTAAGGAATCTCGAATGTTGCTGGGTGGTGATGAGACGGGGGAGTTTTGGCAGCTGGAGGTTGCTGGTTTTGTGTGGAGTCTGTGATTCATTATGGGCAGCTCTGCCTTACATTGAACCTTAAAATAAACTCAACAGTACCTCAGCATTGCCTGAGTGGCCGTTTCTTCAAAGCACCACAGTCAGTATGTTGCCTTTTCTGGAGGCGCACGCGATACCTATATCTTCTGTCAGTACCCTTTTCCCCATCGATTGTTTGCTGGGCATTATACCTATAAATCCCGAACTGGGGCTTCACGTACATATGGAGGATGGCATCTCAGACACGCTCACTCGAACACAGTAGACACACATCACTCTAGCAGTGACTGCAT